>NW_028180891.1:0-30492 GCF_964211825.1 Aythya ferina
GTGAGAGGAGTGAGGAACAGCCTTGCAGGCACCAAGGTCAGTGAAGAAGGAGGGGGAGAGGTGCTCCAGGCGCCGGAGCAGAAGTCCCCTGCGGCCTGTGGTGAGGACCATGGTGAAGCAGGCTGTATCCCCTTCAGCCCAAGGAGTACCACGGTGGAGCAGGGTTCCACTCTGCAGCCCATGGAAGAGACCATGGTGGAGCAGGTGACCTGCAGGAGCTGCTGCCTGTGAGGGACCCAGGTAGGAGCAGTTTGCTTCTGACAGATGAACCCTGTGGTATGTACCCATATCTGGAGCAGTTCTTGAAGAGCTGCTGCCTGTGGGAAACCCACACCAGGTTCAGCAAGGACTGCATCCCATGGGAGGGACCCCACAGCACAGGGGGTGAGAGTGACTGAGAAGGAGCGGCAGAGAAGAAGTGCTATAGACTGACCATAACCCCCATTCCCCCATGCTGCTCTGGGGGAGAAGGTGGAAGAGGGTGGATAGGGGGGAAGGTGCTTTTGGTTTCTTTCTTTTGTTTCTCATTTCTCTAGCTTGTTAGTAATTAGCAATAAATCTTACTATCTCCCTATGCTGAGTCTGTTTTGCCCGTCATGATAACTACTGTGTGATCTCCCTGTCCTTATCTCAACCCTTTAGCCCTTTTCATCGTATTTTCTCCCCATTCTTCTTTGAGAAGTGGAAGTGAGAGTGCAGTTGTGGTAGAGCTCAGCCACACACCACTATCTCTTATAACTCATACCAGCATAAGAGATAAGGAGATTCTCTCATTGGCTTCAAGTTTTACATCATTCAGTACCAAAAGAATCTCAAGTCAACATTAACAGAAATTGCAAAACACCCGTATGAAGAAATGCAGCAACTCCTTAATTTCCTTTACCAACCCCTCTTTTCTGTGATAGTCTGGAATATTCCACACTTTCTTCATTTTTCTTTTTCCACAAATGCATATGTATCTCATCATTTCCCAGTTCTTTCCAAATTCTGCATCTTATCCTACAAGCTTCAAGTAATTATAGCATACATTCTGTTCCTTTTCTTTTCCTCCTTTTGTTAACAATCCTGTACCTCAAACTCCAATAAAACCAATTTACTTCCAATTCTAAACAATAGGAAAGAGTAGTTCAGGGGATTATATAAATTTAGACAACATAACTGTAGCCCTTTGAAACAATATGAGATGGGCAGAAGGTGTCATAAAAGGATATTTCCCACATTGAGAGAGAAAAAAAAAAAATCCGCTAAGGACCTCACATTCTCTACATCCCACTTCTGACAATCTTATTCACTCTGCAGTACCTAATGAGAAAAAGCACAAGAGGTATTTTTTTTTGTCTGTATTACTCATCATCTTCTCCAAAATAAACATTTTGGAAGGTTTGCACCTTGAATCTCATTATACATGCCTTCTAAGCCTTGTTTGCACACTGTGTTTGTTACATTTCAGATACAAATAACACTTCTAACTACATATGCACGCTCATATAAAATGCATACATAAATGTACTTATTCACTCATTCTTTTTTCTTGGTGGGTATCTTCTGCAATTATTGTTTTCATTAGCTGTTCTCTCCTCTTCAGAATTGGATAATGCTCCTTTTATGTACTCTACAGACATTATTCCTCTCAAAAGAAAAAGCAAAATTTCTGACAATAAGAAGCTACTACTCTTTTTAAGCCTAGAGGTGAAACACTGGCCCAACTGAAGTCAACCGAACTTGACTCTTGCTGGCTTGAATTAGTACCAGGATTTCAGCTGTAATTTTAAGAAGGAGCACAAGATGTTAGCTACCATGTTCTTAGAACAGTGACAGAAGCACAGGGACAGAAGTATTTGAAATCAACAAATTTGACTAACCTCTTTTTTCCTCTATGGTATAAACATAGATGCAATTCTTAGTCATGTATTTGATGAGCATACTTCCAATATAGACTGATACTTTTTCATATCCAAAATTATACTTGCAAGAAAATTTAGATATGCTGTGATATTCACCATCTACACACACTTATTTTAAATATGCGCTTATAAGCTGGTTGGAACAACTGATTTGTTACAGTTTGTTACTAGTTACTTAAATCATGTTTTACCGGTATATAAACCTATTCATCTAACAGACTATTTTCCTTTCCTTCTCTGACATACTGATTGTACTGATTAATAGCTCTACAGTATTAGTAAAATTAGAAAGGGAGACCCAAAACTCAAACAAATGCTGTAGTACCATTAAGCTTTTGGAAATATTTACTATTCTGGTAGACCTCAATAGGTGACCCATAGAAGGATACTAGAAAGCCTAGGCAGTTCTGAGGTAAAAGACAACAAATTAATCAGACTAAATAGGAATTGGTGGTAAAAGTAGTGGATTCAACCATCAAACACCATCATTAAAACTTTATGATGATGTATCTTTACCTTCTGTACCAACTTCAGTATTCTTTAATATATGTATATGTGATATAGAAATATAGCACTAGGGAATATCAAGGCAGCTGAATTTATAATCATATAGAATAAGTCAGCCAGAATCAGAAGGCGATGTGAAAATACTTCAAAAGATCTGAACAAGTGGAGTGAAGTATAATGACAAATCAAAGTCCATGCCAATGAAAACAAACGTGCTAGAGGGGAAACAGAAAAATCTTTTTCATCACAAGGTTTAAAAGTAATGCTTGCAGGTTAAAAAGTAGATATGAACCTCATTGCATGTTAGTTAATTAAGACTTCCACCCAGTGTGCAGCAGTAATCTGAAACAAACAAAATATATAACTAGAATAATGAAGAATGGGATAAAAAATAACACTAAAACTGTTATAACACAGTAATAGCAAACAGTGGCTCACCCTCAATTGGACCATCAACTAAATTCAAAATTAATGGTGCAGGAGAGGTTTTGTGGAACATCCAATGCAAACTATAAGGGACACATGACTGAATATTTAAATTAAAATTGTAACTATTTTCACTAATGAGATCAGAAACAAACATGGTAATATGTGCAAAACTATGATTTCCACACATGAGGTAGAACAGAAATTTGCCCTGCTTACAGCTAGTCATAGAAATGGAAATGTGGCTAGGAAACACAAAATCAATAAGAAAATTATTTTCCATGCAATGTATAATCACACTGTGAAATTTATTGTCACTTGTTATTATCAAAACCATAAATTTAGCAGGAGTAAAAATGCATTGGAAAGTCACTTGAGTAACACCTATATCAGATGTGTACCAGTAAATCTTTTTTTTTTTTTTTTTTTAAGTGTTTTGGAGGAAGCATAAACTCTTATTCCTTCATGATATAAGGCACAAAAACTCTTTCCTACTAGTACTTAATACAAAACATTTACTGATTGTGGGTTCTCTCAGAACACCTTTCCCTTGAAATAAGTCTTGCAAATAGAACACTGGACTAAAAAGACTTCTACCTGAAGCACTTTGTATGTTAACATCTCACTTAGTACAGAACGTAAGGCCCCTGGATGCTGTAATGATATAACTGTTAAATAGCAAATTATATCCATATAATACAAAATAAGGATTTCAAATAAAACACCATTTCTCTGATATATGTTTTATATGTTTTAGCTAGGTGACTTAAAGTGCTATATTTTGGGGCAGATTTGTGCCCCATGTACTTCTCAAGAACTTCAGAAGCCATCTACTCATTTATTCATTTATGGTTAACTCATGTGATTCCTTTTTTTTTTTTTTTTTTTTTTCCCTGGCAAATAAAAACTTCTGTAAAGTGAATTTTATCTCACTTAGCCTTTCTAAGTCTTTGTTTCTGGTGAACTGGAAATGGCAAATGATGAGTTAGACTGTACAATGAGTTGGGTTGTACAATGAGTTATGCTGTTTTCCTGAAGAAATGGCAGAAATTCTGCATTTGAGGGGCTTGTGCTGCCCACTAGCAGAATGAGAATAAAAAGTTAACCAATATTTTCCTTTAGTACTTTTTCTACAGAGGATCAGTGATCTACCTAGTGGTCTTGAGGGAGCAGCTGTGTCCAAAGACCATTGAAATCCACAACCTTGTGCCAGTAAAGCAGAGTATTAGTCCTTGCTAGTCTTCTCTTGCCTGTTACTTCTTGTGTTATCCTGCTGTTCCATGACACAAAGAGATAATCTGGATCACTTCTATTCACAGTCCTCCCTTAGTGCTATATATATTGCAGCTTTTGTAAAAAAAGAAAGGTTGTTGACGTCAGAACACGCATGGTTCTGCTGTAAGCTCAGACTGTGACTTCCACTTGTCTAGCAAGTTAAAGAACATCTAAAAATAACACTAGCCAGCTGGCCACTTTGGCAATGTTATTTCATGCTTTGCATACTGAGTAAGGGTAACTCATAGTAAATTGTTGAGTTTTGAGAATACAAGCCTCCTGGGCTGTCCTAGAGGTGAGATAAAGTATCTGGCAAGACACTGTTGTGCCCATCAGGACTGCTTAGAAAACCACCTGTTTCTACTGAAGCACCAGCAGAGCAAATGTGTTCCCTCATCTGCATTTTCTGGCAGAAGAAGCACTTCCTCAGAAAAGAGATGAGTGAAGCTGGAATCAGAGCTAAAACTTAAAAATCAATATTGAGAAAGTGAAGAAGCATATGTGCAAGTCAACAGTAGAGCTTTGTAGTTTTAAAGGTGTTATAAAAAGTGCTATTATGTCAGAATTAATATTTCTTTAAAAGAAAAATGCAGCTGTTGACCAAAAATAGTCAGAAAGCAAATCATTTCAGTGCCTTCAAATTATAATTATATATTGTCTTTCCTAAGCACTGTGTATGGGTACATATGTATTATTACACTATAAGATATGATGTGATTACATAAAATTAATAAATGTCTAATAAAACTATTTTCTCTCATATATTTTATATTTGTATATGCACATTTACCTGCCCTCTTTTGATGACAGCTTTTGATATCCCATTCTGTTGCTACTACCATTGTTTCCTTCTCTAAAGCTGTAACTTTTTAGTTCTTGCTCCTTTGTAAGTAATATACATCCTAAAGTTTCAGCTTGAGAGGAGTAATAGACTGTCTTCTTGTTTGTTGCTGTATAGGAATCATTTATCTAGAAGAGAAACGACCTCCACTGCCAGTCTGCCTCTTCTCTCGCTTTGTGAGGAAAAAAAGTAAAACAACTTTATTTTTATTTTTATTTTTATTTTTATTTTTATTTTTATTTTTATTTTTATTTTTATTTTTATTTTTATTTTTATTTTTATTTTTATTTTTATTTTTATTTTTATTTTTATTTTTTTTTTAATGAAACCTAAATTCTAAATATGAATTCATATCACCTTTGTATTCCTTGGCAAGAAAGATCCTACAAAAAAAAAAAAAAAAAGTAATTTAGGAAACAAAAAGAGTGAAAATAAAGAATTTTCAACTCCTTAGTTTTAACACTGAAATTACTTAATTACTTTATTTATACTCAGCTGATAAAATAAACAGTTTTAAGAGAAATTCAACTTTCATTTTTATTATACATTTTAATTTCCACTTTTTTCACTCTTTAAGCTGTGGAGTACAGCTGAAAGACAAAGTCAAAGGTTATATGAACAAACATACTCCTCAAATTGTCTAAAATTATGTCTTTAAAGGCAATCTGACACTTTGTTGCATGTGTTACATGGGTTTTGTTTGCTCAGAGGAGATAAACTTTGAAAAAGTGTGCAGTCCTTTGCTTCAAATGACAAGTTTAGAGGGACAAAACGTTCCCATTTTTCCACACATTCATGGAACAAAAACAAAAATTAAAAAAAAAAAAAAAAGTCACTCTTTTAATCCTGCTTTCAGAGGGCAAAAAGAAGTGAACTTAGCTGTCATTTGCCTTTCCCTCTAATGCATTACAAAGCCATGAACTAAGCCTAAGACTTGCAGATTTAGCCTTGAAATCTACACATGCAGATTTTAAAAATAAAAAACACAGCAAAAGCTTTCAAGAAGGAGCAGGTTATCTCAGGTAATGGTAACACAACAAGAAGTGCCATCTGCTGTCCTGAGGATACAAACTCTCTGGCTGGTGCTCCTCAGTTCCCTGCATCTGACTGCATTACACGTGGACACCATCAGAAAGGCAGCTTTTTTCTGAGGCAATATTGATACTGCCTAATCAAAAGTGACTAATGCCTAGTCACCTCTGCAAGGCACTTAAAAGGCACAGCTAATTATATACTTATTAGGCTTTTATTTGTACTTAGAAACTTGTGAGCAATTCATTTGAGTGAGCTGCATTCCATAAACTTGCCAAGAACTGACCTTTCCTCAAGCTGAGAGATCTTCCTTTGCATTGTAATGGTGTCTTGTCCATATAAGTAACTTATAAGTTAAATATACCTTTTTCCAGAAACAAATAATCACAGCTTTATGCTGTCATTTCAGCTATTGTTGAACTGGACGGATTTTCTTGGCTGGACAAAAGCATTTTGTTAAAATCTGTAATTCTATGACTGTCATTTGCTGACATTCAAATACTAAGAAAACATACTTGCTCAAAATTTTCATGATTTTCTGTACTGAGAACCAACTTTTCCTCTCATTATTACCTCATCTGTTTTTCAGCCGTCACTACAGATTTTCTGCCGTCTATTCAAATTATTTGTAACATTAAGGATCCTCTTACCAAGTACTAATTTTCCTCTTACTGACTCTACTTACACATAAACATGACTTTATTCATTCAAATTAATAAATTTGTGGATTGTTCTTTTGTAACAAACAAATTTCTTCATTTCATATAGATTTAGACCTAATGGTCAATATTTAATTTACTCTATATTTACTGCATATTAGAGGCATTGCATTAAAGTGATCTTCTTTCAGACTATACCTCATAAATATTCATTATAATATTATTAATCATGTGGCATTCTCTGATAGTTATTTTAAAGCAATATCATTTCTTCTGAAGGCCTAGATTTTCAATTCAAGGAGGTTTATGAATTATTGACTGCATAATGGAACCTGAATTTCCCTGTATAGATTCAGTATTAGCAGTGCTAAAGGTAGGGCTGTATACACTACTTAGAGATCAACTTTTTATAAGACTGATAAAAAATAGCTAACAACAAAACTACTACAGTCACAGACCATTCAATGATTTTTACAGAAAATAAATAAATAAATAAATAAATGAACAAATAAAACAACAACCTCTTGATAAAACCTGATATTGTTGACTTTCAAAAAAAGTGGTTTTAGGCAAAAGTAGAATTTCACCTGAGTTATCTGCATGATCTTGAATTAACCTTAATATTTTTTCTTACTCTCAGTCATAGAGAATGCAAATTTTCCATTTCATTGCCAAGCTATGGTGATTTTCTGGATAGCAGCCAGGATCTAAAATCAGTTATGTTACACTTGGAATGTATTTGCATTGCTGAATTCTCTTCATGAGATTCACCATATTAGTTTCACTGCTGGAACACAGCATAAGAGATATAAAGGAAAAATGTCTAAATATATAAGCCAAGTGCTCTGTCATTGTTACAAGCAAAATAGTTTCTTCACTAAACAACACTTATAAGAATGTAAAGCACCAAAACATGGTTGTTTCTGAAAATGGGAGAATGTTTCTAGAATGTTTCTAGTATGATTCTAGAATGCTTCTAGAATAGAACAGAAGAATGTTTCTAGAATAGAATAGAACAGGGTAGAGTATTCATCTGGAAAGGACCATCAAAGATCATTTAATCCAACTGCCTGAGCATTTCAGCACTAACCAAAAGTTAAAGCATATTGAGGGCATTGCCCAAAAGTCTCTTGAACAGGCATAGGGCACCAACCACCCTTTTAGGAAGCCTGTTCCAGTGTTTGACCAAACACTGGAGAAATGTGTGTGTGAGGGAGAAGACAGGACAGGGAGTGAGTGTGCATGACAGGGAGTTTCATAAGTTTCCTTTATTTTCTTTTTAACAGCAGCCTTCAGCTCATACTTCACAGTTCCTGTGTCAGATAACTGTCTATTCATGCAAAGGGGAAAAGGTGACACCATTCCTGTCTTCCTTTTCAGGGGGACTTGAGCTTCACGGTAGGCGGGCAGTAGGGCTGCAGGTCTACAGCTAAGCAGTCAAGCTGTACTTCTGCCATATTTTCAGATTTTAGCTATTCTTCTCCAAAGCAGAGCTTTCAAAATGGACATATAAAAGTTTTTTTTCTATAGGTTGGCTGGGGTAGCCAACTTCTGACTCACCCTTGTGATAAGACAGATCCTCTTTTACCTGAATTCTGTTAGCCTCTTTAAACATTTCATTTGCACAGATTCAGAGAATCCTACACACTGTCTTGGAATGCTATGATCTCTTTCCAGATGTCTCCAGAATATCAATGTTTTAGTAGGCCAGCAATAAGAAAAAGGATAAAAAAAAAAAAAAAAAAAAAAAGTCAGCAAGTTAAAGGGATTTCATTAGAATGAAGCTGTTCCACACCATCATCAAACAAGCAATTTTTGTCCTGAAAATTAGAAAAGACAGAAAAACCCTTTCTGAACAGAAAAACTCTTTCCTTGTTGTGTTGTATTCTTGCTATTCTTGCTAATTGTTCTTTACATCACTAACATAAACAGGTTCACAAGTAAGAAAGGGTGAAATACTGTAAACAGTGCTCTGGCATGAATGAGAAATATGAGAGAGGACACAATTTAAAAACCATTAAGATCTTGAAGGACAGACTCTGTGCCCTGCAATCTGGGTATACAGGCAGTGCTGCAGTGAAAAAAAAGAAAATGTCACAGACAACACCATTGCCAGTATAATAAAACAGACAATACCAAGCAAGGACTACTGAAAACTAATGAAACACCTAGTCAAACTGATATTGAACCCCAAAATTCCCAGATGGACTCTACTGTCTGGGCACATCTGTATACCAGACTCAGTATAAACATAGAATCATAGAATGATAGAATCATAGAATATCCTGAGTTGGAAGGGACCCTCAAGGATCATCAAGTCCAACTCTTGACACCGCACAGGTCTACCCAAAAGTTCAGACCATGTGACTAAGTGCACAGTCCAATCTCTTCTTAAATTCAGATAGGCTCGGTGCAGTGACCACTTCCCTGGGGAGCCAGGGAATACACATGAATACACACGATGCTAACAAAGTGAATGTTTCTGCAAATCTTTAATTAATTAGGCACAAGAAACTCATACAGGTCTGTCCTTTGTCCCTAGCATCATAATGCTATGACCTGCAGACAGCTGAGGAACTGATTGTATCTATAGCTCAGAGAATCTCAGGCAGACAAACAACCCCAGCACTGGGGTTGCTAACAACCCCTCGGGCAGTTGAAAGGAAAAGCTGGAAAAGAATAAAACCTACAAGAGGTTCAGACAGCTGGTGCCTGCACCATTGAAATTTCCTGAGAATTTTTAAAATGTTTCAGTTTTAGTTAACATTGTATTTTTTTATATTGTGCCTTATCTGAGCATGTATAATTCCATTTACTTCTTGTTAGCAGTCAGCAGAACTAATGACAGGGCTCTGATTTTTTGTTTGTTTGTTTTGACATATTCTTAAGCATAAGAAGCCCAGCAGTTTTGTCTAAGTACCTGCTGTTGTCCACTCAATTCCAAGAAAAAGGAGTCTGTAGCTATGCCAGAGAGCTTTATTAGTATCCAAGCAATCTGTACAAAACAATTAAAAGGTTCACTTCGGGTATTCAAGCTAGCAAACACAGATAGTTATATTTAAATCAATATTTTATTTGGCAAAGAAATCAGCCCTTGTCTAAAGCAGTCCTTAAAGTCAGTCAAGTTTAATATGTACTGTTCAGCAGTCTCTTCTCAACTCAGTACAAATATTCATTGAGCCTTATTGCATGTGTGATTGCATATCACATGTTCCCTGTGAATATACACAGAACAGCACAGTCATAGAGACCTACCACACTGATATAGTTTTCTGATGAAAAAGTGCATTTATATTAGGGATGAAATGCAATTACCATATCCACAATGTCTATCTTGCATGTTTTGTCTACATCCATTACACCCAGCATCTTATTGGATATAGATTTTTAATGCCTAGAGAACCTTCTCCCAGTTTGAAGCATCATAAATGATAGTCTTACAACAAGAAGACATTCTAACAGAAAAAGAAAATGCAATATGATTAGTAACAAATGCAAAGTCAGAGCTGTGAAAAACAACAGCTGTTAAAGTCAGAAAGAAAAGTCAGATCATTTTACAGTGCCTAGAGTGGAATCACTCTGCATTATCCTAGAAAGCTTGTGCAAATGTTACTTCAACATATGAATAACCAACATGTCCAGAATAAATGAAATAGGCACAGAACATGACACACATTAAGTAAAACAAAGCCTAATGTGACAGACAAGTTGGGATGCATTTGGATTGAGACAATGGTTTTGGAGTAAAGGCTCTTCAGAACAACATTGTAGTCTCTATGGCCCAAATTCATCTTGGCAATTCTTACCGTTGAGCAGCTGGGTGGTTCTTCTAAACTAAGCATCTAGGGCAAGATTCAGTTCAAGATTAAGATGCCCACATTTAAGCATCCACATATAAGTGTACTAGACATTTACATCTACCTTATAGAGAGCATGATTCTGTGGTCTTCAACCTTGGCATCTAAATCCATGTTCAACATCCCTTCTGGCCTTACAGTTCCTTTTCAGAAGTGTGCAAAAACCCAGAAGACCAGTTAAAAACACTTTTAAGTGTTTTTTTTTTTTTTTTTTTTTTTGCCATGTTTACAGTCTCTTTACATGCATTAAAGCTTATTTGATAAAACTGACATACAGAGGTTTACACAGCATGCAAAACAACCCTAGAAGACCCTTTGTTAAGGCTATTGCATACTATAGTCCATACAGTGGAAACCTAGTGCAGCCAGCTAAGCCTAGGCAGATATGCTGCTGAATGCTGCCTGTATCTCCACTGACTACACAAGATGCTTAGACATTTAGCATCCATGTAGGTACTTACTTTCAGATGTCTTAAACTCACCTGGCCATGGTGTCACAGGCAGATTTACAGCTGCAGGGAGTGATACAGCTTTTCTTGCCCTTTTTTTCCAACCCTAGCCTCCACTATAGTTGCAACCCCAACATCAGTGCAGAGTTGCACAGCAACGCAAGTGCTACAAGGTGAGGTGAAAGAGATAAGTCCTATTGCAGAGGCTGAAGTTACAAGTGGCTGTATCTGCAATGAAGAGTTACAGTTCCAATGTTTTCAGATCTGCAGGTCCATTCCAGGAGACAGTCAATCTCAGCTACATGGCTTCAACCTGTTATAGCTGCAACCTTCACCATTCTTTCGCCATGCCTGGATTCGACCCCATCTTGGGATCTCCCAAGAAGATGACCTTTTTTCCCATTTGCATCTCCTTCCATGTTTTAGAAGAAAAAAATATGATGAAAATATTAAATTGTAATTTAAGGCATCTTTGCTAAAATTAGGAACAAAAATAATCTTTTTTAGCTTTGTGGATGAGAGTAATATATGTATTTTTTTCTCTGTGTAGTAGGATTTTAAAGTAATTCTTAATGTGTGGCTTTTGTTATCTAGCAGTTATTTCATTTTTATGCCAGAAAAAAAAATGGTAATTTTCTTGAAAGATGTTTTTATTCCCTGTAGACAATAAAAAACTCTGACTTTTTAAAAATTGTTTGCTGCATAATATTGTCATTTTCTTACTGAATACTTTTATCTGCTATCTCACCTAAATATATTGGAAATCACCTTGTTTTACTACTACATTCTATAATTTAATTTTCAATTTGGTTTTTGGACCTTAGCCACTCTATATATTTGAGAAATTCATTTTTTTATGATCAGTATTACCAATCTTTTTAACAGCTTCTGTCTGCAAACCAATTTCTACATGTAATTAACAAAAACACATAGTGAGAGAGAAACTAACATCTAGCAGTCATTTTAATATAGAAGAAAAGAGAGAAGAAGAGGAGGAGGAAAGGGAGGGGAGGGGAGGGGAGGGGAGGGGAGGGGAGGGGAGGGGAGGGGAGGGGAGGGGAAGGGAAGGGAAGGGAAGGGAAGGGAAGGGAAGGGAAGGGAAGGGAAGGGAAGGGAAGGGAAGGGAAGGGAAGGGAAGGGAAGGGAAGGGAAGGGAAGGGAAGGGAAGGGAAGGGAAGGGAAGGGAAGGGAAGGGAAGGGAAGGGAAGGGAAGGGAAGGGAAGGGAAGGGAAGGGAAGGGAAGGGAAGGGAAGGGAAGGGAAGGGAAGGGAAGGGAAGGGAAGGGAAGGGAAGGGAAGGGAAGGGAAGGGAAGGGAAGGGAAGGGAAGGGAAGGGAAGGGAAGGGAAGGGAAGGGAAGGGAAGCTATCTATTTTGCTATTTTGGCTTGCTCTTCTATGACCTTTTTTTTTTTTTAATCTCTCTTGACACGGCACAACTTGTGGCAAGGATCAGGCTTACTGAGGTTGTAGTGGTGATCCACAAATGCTGAAAAGTCACAGTTTCAAGACTGATACCGTAAGGACAGGTGACCCATAATGTACTGTATGCATTCCTCCCAGCACAAAACACATAAGAGCTAAAGGAGCAGTTAACAAAATAAGGCCATTGCAAAGCAGTGAGAGCTTAAAATTAGAAAGCATTGTTTACTTGGAAATATCCCAGTAGCACAGAACTGAAAGCAGCAATTTTTGTAAGGCTCAATCTAGTAATGTAAGGAAGCAATGATAGGAAAGCAGATCTCTGGACAGAAATATAGGAAATATCAATGGCTCTTCAGGCCTATTTCCCATGCCAGGCATTAAGATGAAACTGAAGGATGGCAGGACAAAACTCTCTCTCAATGCCCCCACATTGAGGGAAGCTTGAGGGCATGAACTGTGTGACACACATCACTGTTGAAAGGGACTCGTTTCTAGAGTGAGCTCTGCATTAGCTAATATTTGAAGACCTCCTGCATGTCTCTCTCTTATATGAATTGCATATCATTTGTAAACAGAGCACAAGGCTATCACAGAAATACATGAGTTTTTATTTACAATGTCATATGTGCACCCTTTGCCAGAAAGCAAATTTGGGAATATTTTCTGTGCCATAAACAGCTGCTATTCCTTCTTGAAACTTCTTGAGACTGACTTGTTAAAATCTAGTTATTACATATGTAAGAGATTTGGATTGTACTTTCAGTTTCATTGCACACACAGTGTATTTCAATCATCACATGTACCAAAACAATCATTTGTAGATACAAAACAACAACACATGAAAAATATTTCATTTGTATAGCATCCTTGATTTGTCTTGGAAAGCCAAGATAAATTAAATAAACTTTGAAGTTTCCTTCCATCCATTTCACATTAAAGCGAGAAAAGAACAAGGAAAGAAAAAGCATATTTTACTAGTTTTGCCTCAAGTTAGTGTTTGCATCTGTCCTTATTTCATAACCCCCATTTCCCCTTCAAATTTTAAATGACTTGTTTGCCTCACCAGAGCCAAATAGCTTTGATCCTTTAATTCTCTGAATTATTTTTCTGTGTTCCTTGTTTCTCTGCCAATCACTAATCCATTTGTTGTGAACAAACTATTAAAATATTCAGATTTTGCTCTGAATGGCAATAGACATTATATGCTTAGCTTTTGCATCCAAGAGGTTTTGAAGACTTTGTGATTCATTGTATGTGCCAATGAACATGTTTTTCTTATGCTTTGCAGAAGGGATAATCTTGATGCGTCTGCTGTCATTGTTCCCTTTTGACTATCATAATCTCTTGAGTACCACTGTCAAACTGACTTCTGTCAGAGCTAATTAATTCCTCTGTGATTGTATCTTTAACAGAAACACCGACTCTTAAAAACCTCTGTCATGATGATAATAATAAACTTGAGAGCTGATCTTCTTAGTGTAAACTGGCAAACCTAAGGAGCTGCTCCTTCAACTCAAGTTGTTGGGAACACCATATGTTTCAGACATGCCCTGGCAGGGTTGTTCTTTTCAGCTCTATGCTAGATATTTAACCCTTTCGTTTGCCGAAGTCATCAGTTCTGCCTCTTAACTTCTCTTGTTTCTGTATTGCTCCCTTCCAATACCATTCTTCTCAGTGTCTCACTGACCTACAGTACCTTTTTCTCTTGCACAAAATTCAGTCATTTCAGAAAATACCTTCATTTCTGCACTACTTTCCAATTCCTGGTCCCATTCTAGCTGTTTCTCCTGATTTCTGAAATCATGTGGTATATTACCTACAACAAATGCACCAACTTCCTTTTGTGCAGCTGGTTATCTTCCAGCCTAGCTTCCAATATTTCTGCTCTACTGGAGCAACTCTCATTCCAGTCTCCAGGTCCCCTTTAAAATCCAACCATCAGGACATTTCATTTTCTTTTGCTTTAGATATGATTCATTTATACATACAAAATAATATATAATACATATAATATGTATTATATGTATAACATGTATATAATTTATGCAATATAATGTAATATGTAATATGTAATATAATATATAATGTATACATATATTATATGTATATATATTATATATATATTATATACATATAATATATATGTATAATATAATATATAATATAATATATATAATATATAATATATATATATATAATGTATAATAATATATATACATATATATATATATATATTTATATAATATATCCAAAAAGAAGAAATGTAATGCCTGTGACAATGCTCAGACTTTTAGGAAACAGAATGTTTGAATTAGGAAGAAAATGGCTGCAGGACTGTGGTCAATTCCTGAACACAGATGAATTAAACACATATTCTAATGTCGAATAAAGGGAGAATAAAGTGACCATGGAAACATTTATCAGCTTGAGGAAAAAAAGATCTGTCCAACAAAAAATGCAGATGCAAATATGAATTGGTTGGTATGAGAGTCCAGCATTGGAAATTTATAATGATGCAATATAAATGACCACATACAGAGGATCTAGAAACACAGCAAGTAAATTGCTGTATTTTTCTGCCAAGCTATTGAAGAAACCACTTCAGACATGATCACAGAATCACAGAATCACAGAATTTCTAGGTTGGAAGAGACCTCAAGATCATCGAGTCCAACCTCTGACCTAACGCTAGCAGTCCCCACTAAACCATATCCCTGATGATGGTGCAGACACATTAGTAGATTAATCCAGTAAAAATTGTTCACACAGAATGGCTTGTTATAGAAAAAGTGCATCTCTGACTTCTTTAGATGTTAATCTTTGTGCAACTTCTCCTCCACATTTTGTGCATATATGATACAAAGTATCATGATGGGGAAAGGAGAGTGGAAGTTTCTAACTCAAGAACAGGTGTAATTTTAAAGCACTGCTTCAATGTTTATGATCTAGCCTAAAAGAAAATCAATTGCAGACAAGTCTGCCATGGGTCTCTGTCCCACTTAATTTAAAACAAAGAATTGCTGATAAAAAGATACACAGTCTCTCAACGTTTTTGTCAAAACCTGGACAACCTAATGTTTTCTTTTTTCCATATTTCTTCTTTTTGACAGTGCCAATTACAAAAATGTGATAATAGGGAAAAAAAAGAAAAAATAAAATCGTTGGCCATAATCTCAGGTATAAATAAAAGTATAAATCTAGAGTAATCTAATCACTCCTGAGAGCATAACTCCAGAGTTATGTTGGTATACCTAACCAATTTGGTCCCAAGTTTTAATAATTTATAAACCTTTTTTTTTTTTTTTGGTCATTGTCTTCTGTCTTCTGAGGTATGAAATCCAAAAATAGGAAAGTTATTTTGACCTTTTAGATGATGATCTACTTTCTACTTCATTACTGAATGCATTGAGAAAGGACACTTACTATAGGAAGAAAACAGAAACTTCTCTAAGTCAGAGATTTCATTGTTATACTTGTCACTTCTGCAAAATGAAGTCTTCAAGAAGAATATGAAAAGAGTTAAAATTGGGAATACATATATATATATTTTTTTTTTTTTCTTAAGGTTAACATTTCTGAAATTTGTTTATCACTTTCCATTGCAAAGAAGATTTTTTAGCTCAGAATTTTAAATCAAAGCCTTGACTTCAAAATGGCTGGATGAATACTCGAAATTATACTTGAAATATATATACTCGAAATGCCAATGCACAGAGTCTGATCATCTCCTTTACAAAGACTCATCCTGAATGTGCAGTCAGCATCCAACTTGTTATGCCTGCCACTAGAATACAAATAACAGATAAATATGGCAGAAAGTGTATAGGGAGAGATTCTTTAACAGGCTGAGTGATTTTGCAAGAACTCATTATTTTAATAATGAACACAGCCCATCCATGACAGACAGAAGACTGAATTTTTATGCAAATGTATTCATCAGTTCTGGAACTACTCTAGCCCTATAAATCAAATTAACAATATCCATTAACAAATATAATGCATTTACACACACACACACACAAAATAAAAAAAAATAAAAAAAATAAAAAAATAAAAGTGTTTTCTCCTTAGTAGTTGAAAAGGGTTGAAACAGAGTTTATGGTTGAAAATGTCCCTCCATAAGTAAGAACTATACCATAGCAACAGTTGCTATTGTTTGGGTATAATCTTCTAGTCTGCTCACAATAAGTACTGTATGAATGTGAAAAATAATACATTGAATAATTTAAGTATTAGAAATATTATGCATCAAACATCATCCATCACTGATTAAGCTCTAAAAATGTGTGGACAGAGACAGTGAAATGTTACATTTATGTTTCTAAAGATGCTTCAACTGCAAAAACTATGAATCCTAAGAAGCATTGTAGTGAGGGGCATTAATTATACAAGGTTATAAAGTAAGTTTGACTCTTTCATAAGTGCTCCTGCAGGACCTACCTGATATGACAAGAAAGTCTGAATGACTCCACTATAGTGAACTGGGATGTGAAAAGTAAATTTGCTATTTGTCAGCTTATCCCAGGGGTTTGGAGAACATATTTCCACATTTGTAATGAGAAATACTCAGGCAGAACTGTAGCATTTTAACAAATACCCAGAACTGTATCTACTAAGGAATAATAATATCTACTTTTAGTCTGAGTTGTGGGTTATGTAAACACAACCAGCTACTTTGTTATGACATAAATGAGATATGCTACCTAATTTGGAGACAGAAAGATGCACCAAGGAAACTGTGCCCCTGCTCCACCGTGCAATTCTACTAGTATTAGCTCTGCCAGGCCCATATTTGGTCTCCATTCATTCCTCAATAAAAGACTTTTTTTTTTCTCCTTTCCATTCTAGTTTTATGGCTTGCTGAAGTATGTCCATGACAGTACATCTTCCAAAAGGTTCTAGGAATTACAGACAATAGTAGACCAGACTGGAAAACCAACACAGAAGTAGCCAAGAGAGAAAGAAAGGGAAAAAAAAAAAAAAAAAAAAAAAAAAAAAAAAAAAAAAAAAAGGGCAGGGGGAGAGGGTTGTCAGACCAGTCAGTCAAACTATTTTGTGGATGTATCAGAGCAAGAAAAAAAGTGGGAATATCATGACAAGTCTAGATGAAGATGGAACTGCCAAGGGGGAATAGCTTCAAGTTGTGCCAGGGGAGGTTCAGGTTAGAAATTAGGAGAAATTTCTTCTCACAAAGAACAGTCAGGCATTAGATGTGTTGCCCAGGAAGGTGATGGAGTCATCGTCCCTGGAGGTGTTAAAAGTTGGATTGTGGTACTTAGGGACATGGTTTAGTGGGTAATATTGGTGGCAGGTGTACGATTGGACCAGATGATTTAGAGGTCTTTTCCAAACTTAGTGGTACTGTGATTCTATGATTCAACCAGTGTAGCCTTGTGTCAGCTTAAACTGCCCAGAAATGTCAAGCTGTTTCACGCTTTTGGGCCATTTAGAAAAACTAAGCTCACCTTCTACGTCCAAGAATTACAAAAATCACCTTTTCAAGCGTAATCTAATATCTCACAAACTAACATGTCACAAACTATTATAGGGAAACATATTAGCCATACTGCTTCACTCATCCTTCGAGTGAATGCAGATGAAACTTCCATAGCAGTAGCAAGATGCATGTTGCATTTTTTTTATAGACCAAAGCAGATACTTTGGTTAAATAGCTTCTTTTTAGCAGATTATTTATATGCCAAACAAAGAAACAAATAGTTTATTTCCACAATAGCCAAGCTAGTTGCAAATTGGTGTTGAATTTTGTTTCAGATGTTTTTAAATATCCCCCCAAAAAAATCATTTTAACAAAGCTACTTGTTTCACTATATTAAAAAAAAAAAAAAAAAAAAAAAAAAAAAAAAAAAAGAGGCACAAAAACTTATTCACCCAAATCCAAATTATTTGAGACAGAGACAATTGTTTTCTGTTTCCTGAGAAGATCTGAAACCATGTCTCCTCTAAAGCAAAGTAGTTACAACATAGTAAGGTATTATTCCTGAGGGGTTTGTTCACAGTCTCTCCCACTGATTCTGTTTTTATGAACTACTTAAATATTCATTAATCTAGTGAGAAGGGAAAGCTCTTAAAGCATTTTCCAGGAAGGTGTCAAATCTGGGCTTAAATCCATGTTGTCTTGATACACAACAGAAATTTGAATCAAGGTCTATCTTGTCCCATAAATTTATCTTAACCAGCAAGTTTGTTTTTTGGCTTTCTTTTGATGTTTTGTTGTTGTTGTTGTTTGGTTGTTTTATTATTATTATTATTATTATTATTATTATTATTATTATTATTATTATTATTATTCTGCTAGTGAACAATAGCCTCAACAACATGGAAGAGAATCAGCAAAAATGTTGTACACAAAATAGAGGATAAGATGGTAAGGTGATCCTGGAATTTGCAAATTGATGAAACATGAAAGAAATGGACAAATTCACCAGCTAGAGGGCATAAAACCACAGTACAATTATCCTGTCATCTTCAGTTATCTGTCACAATCTTGCAGTTATACCTATATGGTGTTTTGATCCATATGTTAGAGTTCAGTCCCAAAACAGAAAACAGTAAAGATTCTTCTGACAGCATGTAGGAAAACTGCTTAATATCCTAAAAATTGTGACCCTGTAGCTTGAGCATTCAATGCCATGGGAAATCTCAATGTTTAGATTTCTGAGGAAATGCCAAACTACGTAGCAGAAGCAGTCTTCAGTAAAAGTTAACCTTTCTCTTCAAGCCTTAAAAAGTGGTAAAAATGTTAATATTCTATGTTTTCATTAATAAATTAAATGTTAATATATGTTAAATACTAATAACTTAGCGCTGTTGAGAATTGATTCTGTCTACCACCAACAACTGTGCTGGCAGAATGAAGCCACCACTCTGGGACACATATGTTAGTCTGAGGCTATTGAAGGATAAAAGAAAAGATTACTTGCCATGGCTACTGTATCCAAAGCTAAAGGAATGCCAGAAAAAAAGAAACCAATATTTCAGCTCATATAAGAAATTAGATCTTCTGGTTTTTTTCCTCCATTACACAAGAGAAAGATAAAACCAAAAGCGTATCTTGAACTGGAACATATTGTTTCAGACTTTTATATTCTGAAACATCATTTAATTTTATTTTTTTTGCAATTATTACAGTTAGGTGAATACTTTAAATGTCCCAGATAATTCTGATTGAACATTAATTCAAGATCTCTTGGAAACTCTAAAATAAAATAAAATAAAATAAAATAAAATAAAATAAAATAAAATAAAATAAAATAAAATAAAATAAAATAAACATAAACATAAACATAAATGTAAACATAAAATAGCATAAAATAAATAAAACTAAACTAAACTAAACATAACATAATATAATATAACATAGTATAACATAGCATAACATAACATAACATAACATAATATAATGTAATATAATATAATATAATATAATATAATAATATAAAACAGAGCTTTACTCTAAAACAAATCTATTTATCTGGAGGAAGAGCAAGTCACATTCATGATATTCAGCCAGAAATACCCATTTACAGGACAAAACATGGAAGTAGAAGTTTTATGCTCTTCCCTTTGCCTCAAGACACAAACTAGATAGGAAAGAAGCCACCAGGAGCCACCAGAAGGTCTGACATCTCTGCAAAGAAAAAGAACCAAATGTGCAGCCAGAAATCAACAAGCAAGACTAGATCTGTGTTTCCCCGAGGGCAGTCTGCCCCTGCAGTCCCACCAGAGAGGCAGAGATCATCAGAAATCTCAGGGGCACCCAGAGTAGCCAGATGGCACAGCTTCCACTCTGACATGCGTACAATTCCCAACAACATCTTGTCCTCCACCCTCCAGCACCAGAACATGTTCTGATGCCTTCAAAATCTGGTAGAAGATCCCCAACTTGAGACTTTTGCTTGAGGCTATGTTCCAGGGCCTTTACAATGAGACAATCAGCAGGAAGAACAGCAACTAGATGAGTTTCTGAGCATGTGTATATATAAAAAGAAACCTTTGCTTCTCATCAGTGTAGAAAGCTTTCCTTTCCTTGCTAATATTTTACACTTACTGTCTGTAAATACTAGAGGTAGTTTTTAGGTTTTTGGGTTGTCTTTGCAAGAAAACCAAAGGAAGGATTTCTGTATCATGCATTTTTAACATCTTTTTGACATGTTGTCGTGGTTTAACCCAGCTGGCAGCTAAATACCACGCAGCCGTTCGCTCACCCTCCCCCCTCCCTCTCTGGGACGGGGGAGAGAAATGGAAAGTGAAGCCCGTGAGTTGAGATAAAGACAGTTTAATAAGACAGGAAAATAATAATAACAAAATAATAATAACAATAATAACAATAATGTTACAATGGTGATAATAGGAAAATAATAATAATATGTACAAACAAGTGATGCACAATGCAATTGCTCACCACCCACTGACCGATGCCCAGCCTAACCCCGAGCAGTCCGGCCCCCTCCCCCCGGCTAGCCACCCCTATATATTGTTTAGCATGACGTCAGATGGTATGGAATACCCCTTTGGCTAGTTTGGGTCACCTGTCCTGGGTCTGTCCCCTCCCAGCTCTTACTGCACCCCCAGCCTGCCTGTTGGCAGGACAGAGCAAAAGTCTGAGGTGTCCTTGGCTTGGTATAAGCACTGCTCTGCAACAATTAAAACATCGGGGTGTTATCAGCACTCTTCTCATCCTAAGCCAAAACACAGCATTCCACCAGCTACTAGGAAGAAAATTAATTCTGTTCTAACTGAAACCAGGACACATGTTCAAGAATAAAAACTCTGTAATGTAAGAATTAAGTTCTTCCTCTCACATATTTCCTTTGAAGAAAAATATATACTCAAACCTGTCTAAAAATTAACATTTTGTTTACCATATTAAAGGACATGAGAAAAAGCTTCATTATTGAAAATAACTGCTGTCTGCCATGACTTCTAACTTCATAAAAAGGAGATTTAACTAAATCTTCCTTTTTTCTACTGCACTTGAGTAGCAACATATGTTCATGGATGTATTGATTCTATATTGCCTCTACAGTGAGTCCAAAGATCTGAGAATCCAAACTCAATGCACTTGTACAGCAGAGCTGCTCTCCCTTCATGAAGTATAAATTGTATGTCTTAAATGGCTGTGCTTACTCTCATTCAGATTTATTTTATTTATTTTTTAATCTTTTTGTCATAAGCACACAGAGCATTACAGCAATTTTAGACTCTGACTTTCTTATTCTGACATGAATTCTCAGATGAAATCTTCTGAAATCTATTAATTAGTTGGAAAAAGATGCATTCCACTTCCACTACTCCAATGTTATACCACTGAGGTTCTGCTTAGGTTGAATCCTGCCGAAGGTTCAAAAGCCTCTGTCTGTCAGCTGGAACATTTCTAAATGCATAACTTCAGAGCAAAGTTGTACAAAAGTTGCTTACAATATGGATGCATTGCAGTGAGCTCTAAACATAAGTTAAATTGAAAGCAATTAAAAATATATATAAATAATCTATATGGCAAAATAAACCCATCAGGTTTTAGAAATCCTCACTTTCTTTAGTAAAAGAGACTCGGAGAAAATGTTACACCCAATGATAATTTTAGCAAAAAGAATTTATTTCAATTAAGTACATTCCAGGTATCTTCCTGGCACTCTGTAGAGCATGGGTATTATGTGCATAAAGTATGCTGAATGTTAGTGGATAAATCTAGGTAGAGTATCAGTTTAACAGAGAAGAAGCCTGACTACCACATGTGCAGTGAGAGGTCATGGGGATCTATTACTGATCATACTGAAAAGAATGCTCTAATTTCTGGAAGATATTGAAGACACCTTAGAATTTCATCACCAGAGAAGTACCAGAGAAGTCACTAAAATACCAATTTTGTCAAACAGCGGTGAAACTTATCAGTTTATTTTATTCTCTAGTCTATGTGAAACATAATATCACAGGTTAATCTGTATATATCCACACAATTAAAAATAGAGATCTGCACTTAGCTTTGTCAAAGCCAGTAATTCAGATAGCTAATAGCACATGGATATGCAAAAGTGAATGGCATGAGATTAGCTCTTTTTTTATATAGATTTATTTTATTTTATTTTATTTTATTTTATTTTATTTTATTTTATTTTATTTTATTTTATTTTATTTTATTTTATTTTATTTTATTTTATGTAACCAAATTTTTAAAAAACATGTTTTTAAAAATCTCTTCAAATATTGACTTGTCCAAATTATTTTCTATTGGGAGTGCACAGACAAAAGATAGAAGTCCAGACCATCTCCATTAGTCAATGAGAAGAGCACACGACATTCTGACTAGTCTTATGAGCCCAGAAAGAAGCAGTAGCTCTAAACGAACCAGCTTCAAAACCCAGTGACCATGAAGTACTACAGCACAACCTCAGATACAGCAGTTCCAAACTGGGTATTTGTGGGGAGAAACAGAGCTGGTCTGGGTAGCATCTGAAGCTGTGACAGAAGGGGAGTGCTGGCAGAATTCTCCTTTGTCAAATGTCAAAAGTACTGCCCACAAAACAATGAAAGATGTACTTTCCAGTGAAAGCTGTATTTCCCAGTTGAGGTTTCTGTCTTGATCCTTATTTCATACTAACCACTTCTATACTTAATATATAAACACTTCATCACATTTGGAGCCTAATCTTTTTTATTGTCACTAAAATTGATATTCAAAACCCAATCTTGCCTGGCAGATAACGTCAGCGGTAGTCATGGTAGCAGTATACTTCAGTTCAGAAAGTGAGCCCAGGTCACAGTTCAAGATACTAACAAGAACAGCATTGAATTACTTGAATTACTAGTATTTAGGACTTCTCTGCTCTGTGAAGGAAAAGGAAATAATAATAATAATAATACATATATTGGGTTTCATTTCTGAGTAACTGCAGAAAAATATATATATATACATGTATATTCAATTGAATTTAAACTCTAATTTTTGTTTCTAAAAAGGCAATTCCATGGCTTCATTTTTTATTTTATTTTATTTATTTATTTATTTTCACAGAATCACAGAATTTCTAGGTTGGAACAGACCTCAAGCTCCCTAAAGCTCTTCATAAGACTTGCTCTCCAGACCCCTCACCAGCTTGGTCACCCTTCTCTGGACTTGCTCGAGCACCTCCATGTCCTTCTTGTAGCGAGGGGCCCAAAACTGAACACAGTACTCGAGGTGCGGCCTCACCAGAAACGAGTACAGGGGGACAATCATTTCCCTCGCCCTGCTGGCCACACTGCTTCTTATACAAGCCAGGATGCTGTTGGCCTTCTTGGCCACCTGAGCACACTGCTGGCTCATATTCAGCCGACTATCTACCATCACTCCCAGGTCCTTCTCTGCCTGGCAGCTTTCCAACCACTCATCTCCCAGACTGTAGTTTTGCTTGGGGTTGTTGCACCCCAGGTGCAGGACCTGGCACGTGGCCTTGTTGAACTTCATGCAGTTGACCTCAGCCCATCGGTGCAGCCTATCCAGATCCTCCTGCAGAACCTTCCTACCCTCAAGCAGATCAACACACACCTAACTTGGTGTCATCTGCAAACTTACTGAGGGTGCACTCAATGCCCTCATCCAGATCATCAATAAAGATATTAAAGAGGACTGGCCCCAGTACCGAGCCCTGGGGGATGCCACTAGTGACCGGCCTCCAACTGGATTTGACTCCATTCACCACAACTCTTTGGGCCCAGCTATCCAGCCAGTTTCTAACCCAACGAAGCGTGCGCCAGTCCAAGCCAAGAGCAGCCAGTTTCTTGAGGAGAATGCTGTGGGAAACAGTGTCAAAAGCCTTACTGAAGTCAAGGTAGACCACATCCACAGCCTTTCCCTGATCCACCAAGTGCGACACTTTGTCATAGAAGGAGATCAGGTTTGTCAAGCATGACCTGACTTTCATAAAGCCATGCTGACTGAGCCTGATCACCTGCTTGCCCTGTAAGTACCGCGTGATGACACTCAAGATAATCTGCTCCATGAGCTTCCCTGGCACTGAGGTCAAACTGACAGGCCTGTAGTTTCCCAGGTCTGCCCTCCGGCCCTTCTTGTAGATGGGCGTCATATTTGCTAGCCACAAATGGACTTCCCCCAATAGCCAGGACTGCTGGTAAATGATGGAAAGCAGCTTGGCCAGCTCCTCTGCCAGTTCTCTCAGTATCCTGAGGATACTGAGAGAACTGATGGATCCCATCTGGCCCTATCGACTTGCGCACATCCAAGTGCCGTAGCAGGTCGCCAACCATTTACTCATGGATAGTGAAGGCCACATTCTGCTCCCCATCCCCTTCCACCACCTCAGGGTACTGGGTATCCAGAGAACAACTGGTATTGCCGCTAAAGACTGAGGTGAAGAAGGCATTAAACACCTCAGCCTTTTCCTCATCTTTTGTAACTAGGCTTCCCCCTGCATCCAGTAAAGGATGGAGATTCTTCTTAGTCCTCCATTTTGCATTGATGTATTTGTAAAAAGATTTTTTATTGTCATTAATGGCAGTAGCCAGATTGAGTTCCAGATGAGCTTTGGCCTTTCTAATTTTTATAAAGCTAGCTACTAATATCTGCATTATCTGCTAGATAGTTTCTGATACTACAAAAATTAAGGGTACTTCAGAAGACTGAGACCGGTTTTTGCATGGCTTCAGCTTCACCAGCATTATAGTCTTCAAATGCTGTCTTCATATACGGGTATATAGCATGAACTGGCATTTTACCTGAGCATATGAAATAATTGCAGTGTGCAAAACATTTGAAGTAATTCCTTCTCTTTGGTTATCAGTAGTAAGAACTAAGTTTTCTCCAGTTTCAGGCACCTTTCTTCAGGAAGGACATGGAACAGCTGAGCAGAGTCCTTAGGAAGGCAATGGAAAATAGAAGTTGGGTAATCATGATCTACAGAAGACGGTTGAAGGTGTACAGGTCATTTAAATTAAAACATACAGAAGTATATGTATACATGCAATACATCACAGTGTTCAAATACATAAAAGGCTGCTGAATGGAGAAATGAAATAACTGGCAGTGGTTTATAAGACAAGAAATAATTGATTTGAATGAGAGTGTAGATTTAGATTAGAAATTAGCAATGTCTTCTGATGTTAAGTGTAATGTAGCACTGGAATAGATCACCTGGGGAAAATGTTGAGGATCTGGCACTGGAGATCCTTGAGAACTGCTTAGACAAACATCTGATGATGAGGATGGTCCAGTCAGCCTTGCTGTGGAGCAGAGGAACTCACTGAGGCCCTCTTGGTGTCCTCACTGGTCCTGTGCTGTGATCCCTCTAAAGACTATAGTGTTCCTCTGCACAGCAAGTTTAAGAGGAATGCAGTTAACCTCAGCTGTCATGTTTAAATTCTACTGTGATTATTATATGTAATTTATGGATTACTGGTTCTGCTGAAAGACATAGCTTGAAAACAAATGTGCATCTTTCCTATATTGATCAAATTGTGTGATCATGATCAATAGGAAGGAAGCATAATATTTCACCTGCTAATCTATTCTATATTTTATAGTTGTAATTCATGTCAGCTCACTTTTGAGGTGTCTGGCAAAAGGCTTCCTCTTTAAGATGCAAGACCTCTCTTCAGGTCAACTCACCTTATTCTTACTGTCTCAGTTAAACAAGGTGGTTTGTTTACAATGTGCCAGTCTCTCTCTTGGCAACACAGGAAACCTAGTCAACTAGACAACTGTTTTTGTGAATTGCCAAGATAAACCTTGAAGTAACTGAAGAGATTTTGAAAAGAACAAATAGCAATTCTAGTGTGGAAATGGCAATATGTATTTCAATTCATATTGGACTACTGATGACATAGTACCAGTGCAATTGGTGTAGTGGTTTTACCTTGCTGGGCAGCTAAACTCCACCACAACCTCTCTCTCACTCTTCCTACTCTTCCTCCTTAAAAGACAAGGAGGAGAAGAAAGT
Source organism: Aythya ferina (assembly GCF_964211825.1). Lineage (NCBI taxonomy): Eukaryota > Metazoa > Chordata > Aves > Anseriformes > Anatidae > Aythya > Aythya ferina. The sequence continues at coordinate 26,325 of NW_028180891.1, forward strand.
ATGCTGGAAAGAAACTTTCTTTTTTTTAAAAAAAAGGCTTGTGCATGGAAGCAAAGAAAATATATATATATTTATTCTCTACTTTCCATCAATGAGCAATATTCAGCCACATCCCAGGAGCAGAGCCTCAGTACACATAGGGGTTGTTTGGGAGGACAGGTGTCTTTATAACAAGAACCCCTCTCCTCTTTCCCCTTTCCCACATTTTATTGATGAGTGTGACATCACATGGCACGGAATATCCCTTTCGTCAGTTTAGGTCAGCTGCCCTGGTGATGTTCCCTCCCCATCACTTGCCCACCCCCAGCCTGCTGGCTCTTGGAGTTTGGAGGGAGTCCTGATGTGGTGCCAGTATTGTGCAGCAATAGACACAACACTGGTGTGATACCAGTGCTGTTTTATCTACAAGTGCAGAGCACAACACTGTATGGGCTGCTGCAGGGAAAGTTAACTTCATACCAGTCAGACACAGTACAACTGATCACATCTATTTCGGGGATCTTGCTGAGAGGGTACAGCTTCTGCTGTATATCTAGGCATATTTACAACTTCACACCATTTGGCAATGATTGTCTGGATTCAAAAGCCCGACCCTCTTGCCATGCCATTCCATTCTCATCCACAGGATTTGATACTTCAGTGTGCTTTCTACTAAAGGAAATCTTAGCATCTGATCTTAGCAGGGTTTATAAAGTCCATTTATGTTCCTGTCAGTATTTCTTAACAAAACTAAACAAATGTACATTTAGATCCAAACATTTGTTTAAACAATGGACTAAGTCTATATGAATTATCTTGGTTAACTTGGAACCAACACTACTAAGGAGGTTCCTAATTAGTCCTTATGAGTAAGGAAGGCATGCACTTTAATTTGTTCAGATTTGATTATAGTGTCACTATTTTTGTAGCCTTACTTTATAAGTAAACTTTGAAACAAAATATATAATTTGAAAAAATAAATTGGCATAAGCTATGTTTTGTGATGTGGATATTATATAAAACAAATTTCATTGTGAAAGTATTTGCTCTCTTGTGCCCACACACACATGCACACAGAAATTATTATTTCCTAAACTGTAACTGATATTATATAAAATATGCAAATAACATAATTGCTTTCCCTGCTGCATGGATAAATAAGATCTGTTTCTTAATTTTCCATACAGCTTTGGAAAGTTATCATAAATGTTGCTAAATAAAATTCATTTTTGGTTTGGGTGCTCTAATATCTTTCATGACATGAACTCCAAATTAATTCTAAAAAAACATAACACAAAAGGGAGCTGAAGCTGATATGCAAGGGTTTGCTCTGTGCCTGATATATTAATTAACAATGTTTTAAATACATTTCTGTCATGGGGACCAATCTTAAACAAAGGTTCTGTCCAACAAAAAGTTAGCATGCAAGGCAAGACAATTGTTCCCCAAAGTGGGAACAATCTGTCTGTTGATAAATTGGATGGCATTCCAGTAATGTATATATCCTTCAAGAAACTATTTCATTTCTTCATAAAGTTTGAATATATTGAGAGCATGACTGAACACCACCCCAAAATCTATTGCCCCTGCTCTGATCTAGGGTGATCAAACTAGATGACCTTCAGAGATGCCTTCCCACTGCTTCTGTCATTCTGTCAACAGGCAGGTGAACTAGCAGAACCAGTAGCTGCAATGTAGCGATGTTTGTGAATTTTCTTTTACCTGGAAAATTTTTAAAAAAAGATGACACCAAATTCCTGTGTTTGTGGATAGACTATCTGTCCCTGAAGGGATTAAATCACAAAGAAAAAGAAGAAAAAAAAAAAAGGAAAAATAAAAAAAAAAAAAAATAGAGAGAGTGCTGCATAGCACAGTAAAGAGGAATACATCTATCTGAGCAAAGTGAGACTAGCATTCTGTTCCAGTTTTATTATCTGAAAATCTGGCATCTAATAGTTTAGCAATCCCAAACCCCTTTGTGATATACGTGGGATTAAGGCATCTTTAGTAGGCAATATATTTACCAAACTGAAAAGGACCTTAGGAGACTGATGACAGTTTACATTGTCCACTTAACTTTAAGACAGCAAAAGTTTTGAAAAAGGAACTTTATGATAGATAGATAGATAGATAGATAGATAGATAGATAGATAGATAGTCAGTCTCCACATATATATATACAAACATATAAATATATATATAGTCTCCAAATCTCTCTCTCTTATATATATATATATATATATATATATAAGAGAAAGTGAGAGAGATTTGGAGACTATCATCTTAAGTGAATACTAGGAACATTATATTAGTTGTGAGATCAAACAACCATTTTATGATATATTTTATGTGTTTAAATCTCTACATGGATATATCACCTGTTATCTACAGGCATTAATTGAATTCAATCCCAGACCTTGCTTTGAGGAAAGCACAGTAATACTCCCTGGGACAACATTCCTGAAGAGCCAGATGTGTTTTCACCATCTTGTCTGCATGCCTGTTTATGTTCACATTTGTTCAGAGAAGCAGCAGAGCCTGCACGCTCTCAGGCAGAACAGAGCAGACACAGATGAGTGTGTGCCAGTATGAGGAAGGCTTGGGAGTGATCAGGTAGAATTTGATGTAAGAGCATCTCTTCAGCACATATCACCTTGTAACACTCCCCAAAATGCAGCACAGTGTGTTCAGACACTCCTGCTGAACAGATACTGACAACCTTGTGAAATTCATCATTCTTCCTATTCCTTTGTTCTCTATTCTAGCATTTCTTTAAAATTAATGCAGTATTTCTCCTCATTTTTGTCATTCTTTGCAATTGACAGGTCCTTCTGCTATTGCTAGCTGGCAGAACGTTATACCTGAGAAAAAAGAAAATCTATGAAACCCAAGGACAGCAGGACTGATTGAGGAGAAACAGCAGCACTACAAGGACTGTAGTCACCATTCAGAAAAGTGAGAAACAGAGATGTCCTGGTTTTGACCCCAGTCTAAGAAGAATTTTTCCCACAGACAGGGAAAGAATTTACATGCAGTTGGCTGTGCTGTTTCAGCAAATTAGTACAATGTGAGAAAGCAGAGAATAAGAAGGAAAACTAAAAATGTATTTCCTGCCTCCATCATTTCCAGGTGCTGTTCATGGTAACAGAGTTTCTAGCACCAAAGGCTGCAATGCCATGTTTTTTGAGAAGAGTATTGCTAAAGAGGTATGTGACACTTGTGCCCATGGTGCTCCTGAAACCTCTAATAGCACACTATAAACTCTGAACCATTTTCTGATGTTAAGGACATGGACATGTCAGAACTTCCATATCTTTCCCTGAGGAAAGGGAAGTTATGCAAAAGATAATTTTCAAGCACACCAGCTAGAGGCAATTATTTGGGCCTCCAGCGCCCACTTCTTTTTCCCTTGATTGTTCCACTGATTTTAAGGAGTCTTCAAGGATTAAGCTTTACATCTGAAATGCAAAACTGAACCCTGCCACACCACAGCAACTGGCAGCTATTGAACACAACACAATCAATGGACAAACAACGGAACTGTAAAAGAAAGTTTTGTTCGGATGACAAAACTTTCTGCATTCAGGTAACTCTCCATGGAGCTCTTTGGCTCACAGTCTAGCAAAATGGGAACAGGCAGCTTCACCTTTTGTTATCTAGTGCTCCGCAGGAGCCTGGGGGCAGGACCTGAAATTAAAGACTCCTGTTTCTGTTAGAAACTAATCCTAAAGGCAGTTCTTTAGCTGGAACTTGGTGGCTGCCAGACTACAGAACATCAGCTGTGACAGCTGGGCAGGAGTTGGAGCAGAAGAAGATAAAGGATTGATGGTGATGGAGGGCAGTTTGCTATAATCCACCACTGTAAGAGAGACAGCCTTTTTTTGATGGAAGGCATCAAAACTGAACACATGCTATCTCAGACCACAGACCTTTTCTATGGGATGTGCAGTCAAAGAATAGAGTTGCACACTCAGTTGGTCACCTAATAAGCTGTGAGTGAATTTCATGCACAATAAGGTTTGATCAGCATTTCAGTAAATCTGCGGTGTGTAATAATGCTCAGAATGCTTGCAGTAGAGGAGAAAATTGAAAAAGGGTTGTTTAGAAAGGACAAAACAAATACTGACTTTTCTCTTGACTCTTGTATGCATCTTGTATGCACCTTGTCTAAAATGACCCCCCCCTAGGA
>NW_028180890.1:0-30466 GCF_964211825.1 Aythya ferina
GGTGGATCTATGGTTTTTGGGGGATTTTCTTCCAGTTTTGGGGGTGATGCCGTTCTTGTTTGGGGTGTTTTTGACGTTTTTTTGGGGTCTCTGTTGGGTTCTGTTTGGTTCTCGTTGGTTATCATGGTGGAAAAGGGTAAATTGTGGGTTTTTCGAGAACATCAGGTAGGTTTAGGGTGGTTTGGGGGTGGATCTATGGTTTTGGGGGATTTTCTTCCAGTTTTGGGGGTGATGCCGATATTTTTTGGGGTGTTTTTTACGTGTTTTGGGGTGTCCATTAGGTTTTGTTGCGTTCTTGTTTGTCATTATGTTAAATAGGAGTGGATTGTGGGTTTTGGAGAACATCAGGTAGGTTTAGGGTGGTTTTGGGGTGGATCTATGGTTTTGGGGGATTTTCTTCCAGTTTTGGGGGTGATGCCGTTCTTGTTTGGGGTGTTTTTGACGTTTTTTGGGGTCTCTGTTGGGTTCTGTTGGGTTCTCGTTGGTCATCGTGTTGGAAAAGGGTAAATTGTGTTTTTTGGAGAAGATAAGGTAGGTTTAGGGTGTCTTTGGGGTGGATCTATGGTTTTGGGGGATTTTCTTCCAGTTTTGGGGGTGATGCCGTTCTTGTTTGGGGTGTTTTGAACGTTTTTTGGTGTCTCTGTTGGGTTCTGTTGGGTTCTCGTTGGTCATCGTGTTGGAAAAGGGTAAATTGTGGGTTTTGGAGAACATCAGGTAGGTTTATGGTGTCTTTGGGGTGGATCTATGGTTTTGGGGGATTTTCTTCCAGTTTTGGGGGTGATGCCGTTCTTGTTTGGGGTGTTTTTGACGTTTTTTGGGGTCTCTGTTGGGTTTTGTTGGGTTCTCGTTGGTTATCATGGTGGAAAAGGGTAAATTGTGGTTTTTGGAGAACATCAGGTAGGTTTAGGGTGGTTTTGGGGTGGATCTATGGTTTTGGCGTATTTTCTTCCAGTTTTGGGGGTGATGCCGATATTTTTTGGGGTGTTTTTTACGTGTTTTGGGGTCTCCATTAGGTTTTGTTGGGTTCTTGTTTGTCATTATGTTAAATAGGAGTGGATTGTGGGTTTTGGAGAACATCAGGTAGTTTTAGGGTGGTTTTGGGTGGATCTATGGTTTTGGGGGATTTTCTTCCAGTTTTGGTGGTGATGCCGTTCTTGTTTGGGGTGTTTTGACGTTTTTTGGGGTCTCTGTTGGGTTCTGTTGGGTTCTCGTTGGTCATCGTGTTGGAAAAGGGGTAAATTGTGTTTTTTGGAGAAGATAAGGTAGGTTTAGGGTGTCTTTGGGGTGGATCTATGGTTTTGGGGGATTTTCTTCCAGTTTTGGGGGTGATGCCGTTCTTGTTTGGGGTGTTTTGAACGTTTTTTTGGTGTCTCTGTTGGGTTCTGTTGGGTTCTCGTTGGTCATCGTGTTGGAAAAGGGTAAATTGTGGGTTTTGGAGAACATCAGGTAGGTTTATGGTGTCTTTGGGGTGGATCTATGGTTTTGGGGGATTTTCTTCCAGTTTTGGGGGTGATGCCGTTCTTGTTTGGGGTGTTTTTGACGTTTTTTGGGGTCTCTGTTGGGTTTTGTTGGGTTCTCGTTGGTTATCATGGTGGAAAAGGGTAAATTGTGGTTTTTGGAGAACATCAGGTAGGTTTAGGGTGGTTTTGGGGTGGATCTATGGTTTTGGCGTATTTTCTTCCAGTTTTGGGGGTGATGCCGATATTTTTTGGGGTGTTTTTTACGTGTTTTGGGGTCTCCATTAGGTTTTGTTGGGTTCTTGTTTGTCATTATGTTAAATAGGAGTGGATTGTGGGTTTTGGAGAACATCAGGTAGTTTTAGGGTGGTTTTGGGGTGGATCTATGGTTTTGGGGGATTTTCTTCCAGTTTTGGTGGTGATGCCGTTCTTGTTTGGGGTGTTTTTGACGTTTTTTGGGGTCTCTGTTGGGTTCTGTTGGGTTCTCGTTGGTCATCGTGTTGGAAAAGGGGTAAATTGTGGTTTTTGGAGAAGATCAGGTAGGTTTAGGGTGTCTTTGGGGTGGATCTATGGTTTTGGGGGTTTTCTTCCTGTTTTGGGGGTGATGCCATTCTTGTTTGGGGTATTTTTTAAGGTTTTTGTGGTCTCTGTTTGGTTTTGTTGGGTTCTCGTTGGTCATCGTGTTGTAAAAGTGTAAATTGTGGGTTTTGGAGAACTTCAGGTAGGTTTAGGGGGAGTTTTCGCGTGGATTCATGGTATTTGGGGTTTTCTTCTTTTTGGGGGAGTGATCCTCTCCTTTCTTCGGGTGATTTTGAAGTGTTTTGGGGTTTCCGTTGCGTTTCGTTGAATTCCTAATGTGTTTTATGGTGGTTTGGAGTGTGCTTTGGGATTAGGAGAACATCAGGTAGGTTTAGGGTGTCTTTGGGTTGGATCTATGGTATTTGGGGTTTTCTTCTATTTTTTGGCGTGATCCTGTTCTTTTTTGGGGTGTATTTGAAGTGTTTTGGGGTCTCCGTTGGGTTTTGTTTGGTTCTCGTTGGTCATCATGGTGGAAAAGGGTAAATTGTGGGTTTTGGAGAAGATCAGGTAGGTTTAGGGTGGTTTTGGGGTGGATCTATGGTTTTGGTGTATTTTCTTCCAGTTTTGGTGGTGATCCTTTTCTTGTTTGGGGTGTTTTTGACGTGTTTTGGTGTCTCCATTAGGTTTTGTTGGGTTCTTGTTTGTCATTATGTTAAATAGGTGTGGATTGTGGGTTTTGGAGAAGATCAGGTAGGTTTAGGGTGGTTTTGGGGTGGATCTATGGTTTTGTGGGATTTTCTTCCAGTTTTGGGGGTGATGCCGTTCTTGTTTGGGGTGTTTTTGACGTTTTTTGGGGTCTCCGTTGGGTTCTGTTGGGTTCTCGTTGGTCATCGTGTTGGAAAAGTGTAAATTGTGGTTTTTGGAGAAGATCAGGTAGGTTTAGGGTGGTTTTGGGGTGGATCTATGGTTTTGGGGGATTTTCTTCCAGTTTTGGGGGTGATGCCATTCTTGTTTGGGGTGTTTTTGACGTTTTTTGGGGTCTCCGTTGGGTTTTGTTGGGTTCTCGTTGGTTATCATGGTGGAAAAGGGTAAATTGTGGGTTTTGGAGAAGATCAGGTAGGTTTAGGGTGGTTTTGGGGTGGATCTATGGTTTTGGGGGATTTTCTTCCAGTTTTGGGGGTGATGCCATTCTTGTTTGGGGTATTTTTTAAGGTTTTTGTGGTCTCTGTTTGGTTTTGTTGGGTTCTCCAAAATCCCAAAGCACACTCCCAACCACCATAAAACACATTAGGAATTCAACGAAACGCAACGGAAACCCCAAAACACTTCAAAATCACCCGAAGAAAGGAGAGGATCACTCCCCCAAAAAGAAGAAAACCCCAAATACCATGAATCCACGCGAAAACTCCCCCTAAACCTACCTGAAGTTCTCCAAAACCCACAATTTACGCTTTTACCACACGATGACCAACGAGAACCCAACAAAACCAAACAGAGACCACAAAAACCTTAAAAAATACCCCAAACAAGAATGGCATCAACCCCAAAACTGGAAGAAAACCCCCAAAACCATAGATCCACCCCAAAACCACCCTAAACCTACCTGATCTTCTCCAAAACCCACAATTTACCCTTTTCCACCATGATAACCAACGAGAACCCAACAAAACCCAACGGAGACCCCAAAAAACGTCAAAAACACCCCAAACAAGAATGGCATCACCCCCAAAACTGGAAGAAAATCCCCCAAAACCATAGATCCACCCCAAAACCACCCTAAACCTACCTGATCTTCTCCAAAACCCACAATCCACACCTATTTAACATAATGACAAACAAGAACCCAACAAAACCTAATGGAGACACCAAAACACGTCAAAAACACCCCAAACAAGAAAAGGATCACCACCAAAACTGGAAGAAAATCCCCCAAAACCATAGATCCACCCCAAAACCACCCTAAACCTACCTGATCTTCTCCAAAACCCACAATTTACCCTTTTCCACCATGATGACCAACGAGAACCAAACAAAACCCAACGGAGACCCCAAAACACTTCAAATACACCCCAAAAAAGAACAGGATCACGCCAAAAAATAGAAGAAAACCCCAAATACCATAGATCCACCCCAAAGACACCCTAAACCTACCTGATGTTCTCCTAATCCCAAAGCACACTCCAAACCACCATATAACACATTAGGAATTCAACGAAACGCAACGGAAACCCCAAAACACTTCAAAATCACCCGAAGAAAGGAGAGGATCACTCCCCCAAAAAGAAGAAAACCCCAAATACCATGAATCCACGCGAAAACTCCCCCTAAACCTACCTGAAGTTCTCCAAAACCCACAATTTACACTTTTACAACACGATGACCAACGAGAACCCAACAAAACCAAACAGAGACCACAAAAACCTTAAAAAATACCCCAAACAAGAATGGCATCACCCCCAAAACTGGAAGAAAACCCCCAAAACCATAGATCCACCCCAAAGACACCCTAAACCTACCTGATCTTCTCCAAAAACCACAATTTACCCTTTTCCAACACGATGACCAACGAGAACCCAACAGAACCCAACAGAGACCCCAAAAAACGTCAAAAACACCCCAAACAAGAACGGCATCACCACCAAAACTGGAAGAAAATCCCCCAAAACCATAGATCCACCCCAAAACCACCCTAAAACTACCTGATCTTCTCCAAAACCCACAATCCACTCCTATTTAACATAATGACAAACAAGAACCCAACAAAACCTAATGGAGACCCCAAAACACGTAAAAAACACCACAAAAAATATCGGCATCACCCCCAAAACTGGAAGAAAATACGCCAAAACCATAGATCCACCCCAAAACCACCCTAAACCTACCTGATGTTCTCCAAAAACCACAATTTACCCTTTTCCACCATGATAACCAACGAGAACCCAACAAAACCCAACAGAGACCCCAAAAAACGTCAAAAACACCCCAAACAAGAACGGCATCACCCCCAAAACTGGAAGAAAATCCCCCAAAACCATAGATCCACCCCAAAGACACCCTAAACCTACCTGATGTTCTCCAAAACCCACAATTTACCCTTTTCCAACACGATGACCAACGAGAACCCAACAGAACCCAACAGAGACACCAAAAAACGTTCAAAACACCCCAAACAAGAACGGCATCACCACCAAAACTGGAAGAAAATCCCCCAAAACCATAGATCCACCCCAAAGACACCCTAAACCTACCTGATCTTCTCCAAAAACCACAATTTACCCTTTTCCAACACGATGACCAACGAGAACCCAACAGAACCCAACAGAGACCCCAAAAAACGTCAAAAACACCCCAAACAAGAACGGCATCACCCCCAAAACTGGAAGAAAATCCCACAAAACCATAGATCCACCCCAAAAACACCCTAAAACTACCTGATGTTCTCCAAAACCCACAATCCACTCCTATTTAACATAATGACAAACAAGAACCCAACAAAACCTAATGGAGACCCCAAAACACGTCAAAAACACCGGAAAAAAATATCGGCATCACCCCCAAAACTGGAAGAAAATACACCAAAACCATAGATCCACCCCAAAACCACCCTAAACCTACCTGATGTTCTCCAAAACCCACAATTTACCCTTTTCCACCATGATAACCAACGAGAACCAAACAGAACCCAACAGAGACCCCAAAAAACGTCAAAAACACCCCAAACAAGAACGGCATCACCCCCAAAACTGGAAGAAAATCCCCCAAAACCATAGATCCACCCCAAAACCACCCTAAACCTACCTGATGTTCTCCTAATCCCAAAGCACACTCCCAACCACCATAAAACACATTAGGAATTCAACGAAACGCAACGGAAACCCCAAAACACTTCAAAATCACCCGAAGAAAGGAGAGGATCACTCCCCCAAAAAGAAGAAAACCCCAAATACCATGAATCCACGCGAAAACTCCCCCTAAACCTACCTGAAGTTCTCCAAAACCCACAATTTACACTTTTACAACACGATGACCAACGAGAACCCAACAAAACCAAACAGAGACCACAAAAACCTTAAAAAATACCCCAAACAAGAATGGCATCACCCCCAAAACTGGAAGAAAACCCCCAAAACCATAGATCCACCCCAAAGACACCCTAAACCTACCTGATCTTCTCCAAAAACCACAATTTACCCTTTTCCAACACGATGACCAACGAGAACCCAACAGAACCCAACAGAGACCCCAAAAAACGTCAAAAACACCCCAAACAAGAACGGCATCACCCCCAAAACTGGAAGAAAATCCCCCAAAACCATAGATCCACCCCAAAACCACCCTAAACCTACCTGATCTTCTCCAAAACCCACAATTTACACTTTTCCACCATGATAACCAACGAGAACCCAACAAAACCCAACGGAGACCCCAAAAAACGTCAAAAACACCCCAAACAAGAATGGCATCACCCCCAAAACTGGAAGAAAATCCCCCAAAACCATAGATCCACCCCAAAACCACCCTAAACCTACCTGATCTTCTCCAAAAACCACAATTTACCCTTTTCCAACACGATGACCAACGAGAACCCAACAGAACCCAACGGAGACCCCAAAAAACGTCAAAAACACCCCAAACAAGAACGGCATCACCCCCAAAACTGGAAGAAAATCCCCCAAAACCATAGATCCACCCCAAAACCACCCTAAACCTACCTGATCTTCTCCAAAACCCACAATCCACACCTATTTAACATAATGACAAACAAGAACCCAACAAAACCTAATGGAGACACCAAAACACGTCAAAAACACCCCAAACAAGAAAAGGATCACCACCAAAACTGGAAGAAAATACACCAAAACCATAGATCCACCCCAAAACCACCCTAAACCTACCTGATCTTCTCTAAAACCCACAATTTACCCTTTTCCACCATGATGACCAACGAGAACCAAACAAAACCCAACGGAGACCCCAAAACAATTCAAATACACCCCAAAAAAGAACAGGATCACGCCAAAAAATAGAAGAAAACCCCAAATACCATAGATCCACCCCAAAGACACCCTAAACCTACCTGATGTTCTCCTAATCCCAAAGCACACTCCAAACCACCATAAAACACATTAGGAATTCAACGAAACGCAAAGGAAACCCCAAAACACTTCAAAATCACCCGAAGAAAGGAGAGGATCACTCCCCCAGAAAGAAGAAAACCCCAAATACCATGAATCCACGCGAAAACTCCCCCTAAACCTACCTGAAGTTCTCCAAAACCCACAATTTACACTTTTACAACACGATGACCAACGAGAACCCAACAAAACCAAACAGAGACTACAAAAACCTTAAAAAATACCCCAAACAAGAATGGCATCACCCCCAAAACTGGAAGAAAACCCCCAAAACCATAGATCCACCCCAAAGACACCCTAAACCTACCTGATCTTCTCCAAAAACCACAATTTACCCTTTTCCAACACGATGACCAACGAGAACCCAACAGAACCCAACAGAGACCCCAAAAAACGTCAAAAACACCCCAAACAAGAACGGCATCACCACCAAAACTGGAAGAAAATCCTCCAAAACCATAGATCCACCCCAAAACCACCCTAAAACTACCTGATGTTCTCCAAAACCCACAATCCACTCCTATTTAACATAATGACAAACAAGAACCCAACAAAACCTAATGGATACCCCAAAACACGTCAAAAACACCCCAAACAAGAAAAGGATCACCACCAAAACTGGAAGAAAATCCGCCAAAACCATAGATCCACCCCAAAACCACCCTAAACCTACCTGATGTTCTCCAAAAACCACAATTTACCCTTTTCCACCATGATAACCAACGAGAACCCAACAAAACCAAACAGAGACCACAAAAACCTTAAAAAACACCCCAAACAAGAATGGCATCACCCCCAAAACTGGAAGAAAACCCCCAAAACCATAGATCCACCCCAAAGACACCCTAAACCTACCTGATGTTCTCCAAAAACCACAATTTACCCTTTTCCAACACGATGACCAATGAGAACCCAACAGAACCCAACAGAGACCCCAAAAAACGTCAAAAACACCCCAAACAAGAACGGCATCACCACCAAAACTGGAAGAAAATCCCCCAAAACCATAGATCCACCCCAAAACCACCCTAAAACTACATGATGTTCTCCAAAACCCACAATCCACTCCTATTTAACATAATGACAAACAAGAAAAAGCAGTCATTGGTCCCAGCCAGCATGGGTTTGTGAAGGGTAGGTCCTGCCTAACTAACCTGATTTCCTTTTATGATAAGATCACCCGTATGGTGGACCAAGGGAAACCAGCTGATGTGATTTTTTTGGACTTCAGCAAGGCTTTTGACACGGTTTCCCATAGGATCCTACTGGACAAAATGTCCACCATACAGCTAAATAAAAACATCATACGATGGGTGAGCAATTGGCTAACGGGCAGGGCCCAAAGGGTTATGGTAAATGGAGCTGCGTCAGGCTGGCGGGCGGTCACCAGTGGGGTCCCTCAAGGCTCCATTTTAGGGCCGGTACTTTTCAATATTTTTATAAATGATCTGGATGTAGGAATAGAGGGTATTTTGAGCAAGTTTGCTGATGACACCAAACTTGGAGGAGTTGTGGACTCAAATGAGGGCGTAAAGGCCTTGCAGAGGGATCTGGACAGGTTGGAGAGCTGGGCGATCACCAACCGCATGAAGTTCAATAAGAGCAAGTGCCGGGTCCTGCACCTGGGACGGGGAAACCCTGGCTGCACGTACAGACTGGGCGATGAGACGCTGGAGAGCAGCCTAGAAGAGAGGGATCTGGGGGTCGTGATAGACAGCAAGTTGAATATGAGCCAGCAGTGTGCCCTGGCAGCCAGGAGGGCCAATCGTATCCTGGGGTGCATCAAGAACGGCATCGCTAGTAGGTCAAGGGAGGTGATTGTCCCGCTCTACTCTGCGCTGGTGCGGCCTCACCTCGAGTACTGTGTGCAGTTCTGGGCACCACAGTATAAAAAGGACATGAAACTGTTGGAAAGTGTCCAGAGGAGGGCTACGAAGATGGTGAAAGGCCTGGAGGGGAAGGCGTACGAGGAACGGCTGAGGTCACTGGGCCTGTTCAGCCTGGAGAAGAGGAGGCTGAGGGGAGACCTCATCGCAGTCTACAACTTCCTCGTAAGGGGTTGTCAAGAGGCAGGAGACCTTTTCTCCATTAACAGTAGTGACAGGACCCGCGGGAACGGGGTTAAGCTGAGGCAGGGGAAATTTAGGCTGGACGTCAGGAGGGGGTTCTTCACAGAGAGGGTGGTTGCACACTGGAACAGGCTCCACAGGGAAGTGGTCACTGCACCGAGCCTGTCTGAATTTAAGAAGAGATTGGACTGTGAACTTAGGCACATGGTCTGAACTTTTGGGTAGACCTGTGCGGTGTCGAGAGTTGGACTTGATGATCCTTAAGGGTCCCTTCCAACTCAGGATATTCTATGATTCTATGATTCTATGATTAAGAACCCAACAAAACCTAAAGGAGACCCCAAGACACGTCAAAAACACCCCAAACAAGAAAAGGATCACCACCAAAACTGGAAGAAAATCCCCCAAAACCATAGATCCACCCCAAAACCACCCTAAAACTACCTGATCTTCTCCAAAAACCACAATTTACCCTTTTCCACCATGATAACCAACGAGAACCCAACAAAACCCAACGGAGACCCCAAAAAACGTCAAAAACACCCCAAACAAGAACGGCATCACCCCCAAAACTGGAAGAAAATCCCCCAAAACCATAGATCCACCCCAAAGACACCCTAAACCTACCTGATCTTCTCCAAAACCCACAATTTACCCTTTTCCAACACGATGACCAACGAGAACCCAACAAAACCAAACAGAGACCCCAAAAAACGTCAAAAACACCCCAAACAAGAACGGCATCACCCCCAAAACTGGAAGAAAATCCCCCAAAACCATAGATCCACCCCAAAGACACCCTAAACCTACCTGATCTTCTCCAAAAACCACAATTTACCCTTTTCCAACACGATGACCAACGAGAACCCAACAGAACCCAACAGAGACCCCAAAAAACGTCAAAAACACCCCAAACAAGAACGGCATCACCACCAAAACTGGAAGAAAATCCCCCAAAACCATAGATCCACCCCAAAACCACCCTAAACCTACCTGATGTTCTCCAAAACCCACAATCCACTCCTATTTAACATAATGACCAACAAGAACACAACAAAACCTAATGGAGACCTCAAAACACGTAAAAAACACCCCAAAAAATATCGGCATCACCCCCAAAACTGGAAGAAAATCCCCCAAAACCATAGATCCACCCCAAAACCACCCTAAACCTACCTGATGTTCTCCAAAACCCACAATTTACCCCTTTCCACCATGATAACCAACGAGAACCCAACAAAACCAAACAGAGACCACAAAAACCTTAAAAAACACCCCAAACAAGAACGGCATCACCCCCAAAACTGGAAGAAAATCCCCCAAAACCATAGATCCACCCCAAAGACACCCTAAACCTACCTGATGTTCTCCAAAAACCACAATTTACACTTTTCCAACACGATGACCAATGAGAACCCAACAGAACCCAACAGAGACCCCAAAAAACGTCAAAAACACCCCAAACAAGAACGGCATCACCACCAAAACTGGAAGAAAATCCCCCAAAACCATAGATCCACCCCAAAACCACCCTAAAACTACATGATGTTCTCCAAAACCCACAATCCACTCCTATTTAACATAATGACAAACAAGAAAAAGCAGTCATTGGTCCCAGCCAGCATGGGTTTGTGAAGGGTAGGTCCTGCCTAACTAACCTGATTTCCTTTTATGATAAGATCACCCGTATGGTGGACCAAGGGAAACCAGCTGATGTGATTTTTTTGGACTTCAGCAAGGCTTTTGACACGGTTTCCCATAGGATCCTACTGGACAAAATGTCCACCATACAGCTAAATAAAAACATCATACGATGGGTGAGCAATTGGCTAACGGGCAGGGCCCAAAGGGTTATGGTAAATGGAGCTGCGTCAGGCTGGCGGGCGGTCACCAGTGGGGTCCCTCAAGGCTCCATTTTAGGGCCGGTACTTTTCAATATTTTTATAAATGATCTGGATGTAGGAATAGAGGGTATTTTGAGCAAGTTTGCTGATGACACCAAACTTGGAGGAGTTGTGGACTCAAATGAGGGCGTAAAGGCCTTGCAGAGGGATCTGGACAGGTTGGAGAGCTGGGCGATCACCAACCGCATGAAGTTCAATAAGAGCAAGTGCCGGGTCCTGCACCTGGGACGGGGAAACCCTGGCTGCACGTACAGACTGGGCGATGAGACGCTGGAGAGCAGCCTAGAAGAGAGGGATCTGGGGGTCGTGATAGACAGCAAGTTGAATATGAGCCAGCAGTGTGCCCTGGCAGCCAGGAGGGCCAATCGTATCCTGGGGTGCATCAAGAACGGCATCGCTAGTAGGTCAAGGGAGGTGATTGTCCCGCTCTACTCTGCGCTGGTGCGGCCTCACCTCGAGTACTGTGTGCAGTTCTGGGCACCACAGTATAAAAAGGACATGAAACTGTTGGAAAGTGTCCAGAGGAGGGCTACGAAGATGGTGAAAGGCCTGGAGGGGAAGGCGTACGAGGAACGGCTGAGGTCACTGGGCCTGTTCAGCCTGGAGAAGAGGAGGCTGAGGGGAGACCTCATCGCAGTCTACAACTTCCTCGTAAGGGGTTGTCAAGAGGCAGGAGACCTTTTCTCCATTAACAGTAGTGACAGGACCCGCGGGAACGGGGTTAAGCTGAGGCAGGGGAAATTTAGGCTGGACGTCAGGAGGGGGTTCTTCACAGAGAGGGTGGTTGCACACTGGAACAGGCTCCACAGGGAAGTGGTCACTGCACCGAGCCTGTCTGAATTTAAGAAGAGATTGGACTGTGAACTTAGGCACATGGTCTGAACTTTTGGGTAGACCTGTGCGGTGTCGAGAGTTGGACTTGATGATCCTTAAGGGTCCCTTCCAACTCAGGATATTCTATGATTCTATGATTCTATGATTAAGAACCCAACAAAACCTAAAGGAGACCCCAAGACACGTCAAAAACACCCCAAACAAGAAAAGGATCACCACCAAAACTGGAAGAAAATCCCCCAAAACCATAGATCCACCCCAAAACCACCCTAAAACTACCTGATCTTCTCCAAAAACCACAATTTACCCTTTTCCACCATGATAACCAACGAGAACCCAACAAAACCCAACGGAGACCCCAAAAAACGTCAAAAACACCCCAAACAAGAACGGCATCACCCCCAAAACTGGAAGAAAATCCCCCAAAACCATAGATCCACCCCAAAGACACCCTAAACCTACCTGATCTTCTCCAAAACCCACAATTTACCCTTTTCCAACACGATGACCAACGAGAACCCAACAAAACCAAACAGAGACCCCAAAAAACGTCAAAAACACCCCAAACAAGAACGGCATCACCCCCAAAACTGGAAGAAAATCCCCCAAAACCATAGATCCACCCCAAAGACACCCTAAACCTACCTGATCTTCTCCAAAAACCACAATTTACCCTTTTCCAACACGATGACCAACGAGAACCCAACAGAACCCAACAGAGACCCCAAAAAACGTCAAAAACACCCCAAACAAGAACGGCATCACCACCAAAACTGGAAGAAAATCCCCCAAAACCATAGATCCACCCCAAAACCACCCTAAACCTACCTGATGTTCTCCAAAACCCACAATCCACTCCTATTTAACATAATGACCAACAAGAACACAACAAAACCTAATGGAGACCTCAAAACACGTAAAAAACACCCCAAAAAATATCGGCATCACCCCCAAAACTGGAAGAAAATCCCCCAAAACCATAGATCCACCCCAAAACCACCCTAAACCTACCTGATGTTCTCCAAAACCCACAATTTACCCCTTTCCACCATGATAACCAACGAGAACCCAACAAAACCAAACAGAGACCACAAAAACCTTAAAAAACACCCCAAACAAGAACGGCATCACCCCCAAAACTGGAAGAAAATCCCCCAAAACCATAGATCCACCCCAAAGACACCCTAAACCTACCTGATGTTCTCCAAAAACCACAATTTACACTTTTCCAACACGATGACCAATGAGAACCCAACAGAACCCAACAGAGACCCCAAAAAACGTCAAAAACACCCCAAACAAGAACGGCATCACCACCAAAACTGGAAGAAAATCCCCCAAAACCATAGATCCACCCCAAAACCACCCTAAAACTACATGATGTTCTCCAAAACCCACAATCCACTCCTATTTAACATAATGACAAACAAGAACCCAACAAAACCCAACAGAGACCCCAAAAAACGTCAAAAACACCCCAAACAAGAAAAGGATCACCACCAAAACTGGAAGAAAATCCCCCAAAACCATAGATCCACCCCAAAACCACCCTAAACCTACCTGATCTTCTCCAAAAACCACAATTTACCCTTTTCCACCATGATAACCAACGAGAACCCAACAAAACCCAACGGAGACCCCAAAAAACGTCAAAAACACCCCAAACAAGAACGGCATCACCCCCAAAACTGGAAGAAAATCCCCCAAAACCATAGATCCACCCCAAAGACACCCTAAACCTACCTGATGTTCTCCAAAAACCACAATTTACACTTTTCCAACACGATGACCAATGAGAACCCAACAGAACCCAACAGAGACCCCAAAAAACGTCAAAAACACCCCAAACAAGAACGGCATCACCACCAAAACTGGAAGAAAATCCCCCAAAACCATAGATCCACCCCAAAACCACCCTAAAACTACCTGATGTTCTCCAAAACCCACAATCCACTCCTATTTAACATAATGACAAACAAGAACCCAACAAAACCTAATGGAGACCCCAAAACACGTCAAAAACACCCCAAACAAGAAAAGGATCACCACCAAAACTGGAAGAAAATCCCCCAAAACCATAGATCCACCCCAAAACCACCCTAAACCTACCTGATCTTCTCCAAAAACCACAATTTACCCTTTTCCACCATGATGACCAACGAGAACCCAACAAAACCCAACGGAGACCCCAAAAAACGTCAAAAACACCCCAAACAAGAACGGCATCACCCCCAAAACTGGAAGAAAATCCCCCAAAACCATAGATCCACCCCAAAGACACCCTAAACCTACCTGATGTTCTCCAAAACCCACAATCCACACCTATTTAACATAATGACAAACAAGAACCCAATAAAACCTAATGGAGACACCAAAACACGTCAAAAACACCCCAAACAAGAACGGCATCACCACCAAAACTGGAAGAAAATCCCCCAAAACCATAGATCCACCCCAAAGACACCCTAAACCTACCTGATGTTCTCCAAAAACCACAATTTACCCTTTTCCAACACGATGACCAACGAGAACCCAACAGAACCCAACGGAGACCCCAAAAAACGTCAAAAACACCCCAAACAAGAACGGCATCACCCCCAAAACTGGAAGAAAATCCCCCAAAACCATAGATCCACCCCAAAACCACCCTAAACCTACCTGATGTTTTCCAAAACCCACAATCCACACCTATTTAACATAATGACAAACAAGAACCCAACAAAACCTAATGGAGACCCCAAAACACGTCAAAAACACCCCAAACAAGAAAAGGATCACCCCCAAAACTGGAAGAAAATACACCAAAACCATAGATCCACCCCAAAACCACCCTAAACCTACCTGATGTTCTCCAAAACCCACAATTTACCCTTTTCCACCATGATAACCAACGAGAACCAAACAAAACCCAACGGAGACCCCAAAACACTTCAAATACACCCCAAAAAAGAACAGGACCACGCCAAAAAATAGAAGAAAACCCCAAATACCATAGATCCACCCCAAAGACACCCTAAACCTACCTGATGTTCTCCTAATCCCAAAGCACACTCCAAACCACCATAAAACATATTAGGAATTCAACGAAACGCAAAGGAAACCCCAAAACACTTCAAAATCACCCGAAGAAAGGAGAGGATCACTCCCCCAGAAAGAAGAAAACCCCAAATACCATGAATCCACGCGAAAACTCCCCCTAAACCTACCTGAAGTTCTCCAAAACCCACAATTTACACTTTTACAACACGATGACCAACGAGAACCCAACAAAACCAAACAGAGACTACAAAAACCTTAAAAAATACCCCAAACAAGAATGGCATCACCCCCAAAATTGGAAGAAAACCCCCAAAACCATAGATCCACCCCAAAGACACCCTAAACCTACCTGATCTTCTCCAAAAACCACAATTTACCCTTTTCCAACACGATGACCAACGAGAACCCAACAGAACCCAACAGAGACCCCAAAAAACGTCAAAAACACCCCAAACAAGAACGGCATCACCACCAAAACTGGAAGAAAATCCTCCAAAACCATAGATCCACCCCAAAACCACCCTAAAACTACCTGATGTTCTCCAAAACCCACAATCCACTCCTATTTAACATAATGACAAACAAGAACCCAACAAAACCTAATGGATACCCCAAAACACGTCAAAAACACCCCAAACAAGAAAAGGATCACCACCAAAACTGGAAGAAAATCCGCCAAAACCATAGATCCACCCCAAAACCACCCTAAACCTACCTGATCTTCTCCAAAACCCACAATTTACCCTTTTCCACCATGATAACCAACGAGAACCCAACAAAACCCAACGGAGACCCCAAAAAACGTCAAAAACACCCCACACAAGAACGGCATCACCCCCAAAACTGGAAGAAAATCCCCCAAAACCATAGATCCACCCCAAAGACACCCTAAACCTACCTGATGTTCTCCAAAACCCACAATTTACCCTTTTCCAACACGATGACCAACGAGAACCCAACAGAACCCAACAGAGACCCCAAAAAACGTCAAAAACACCCCAAACAAGAACGGCATCACCCCCAAAACTGGAAGAAAATCCCCCAAAACCATAGATCCACCCCAAAGACACCCTAAACCTACCTGATGTTCTCCAAAACCCACAATTTACCCCTTTCCACCATGATAACCAACGAGAACCCAACAAAACCAAACAGAGACCACAAAAACCTTAAAAAACACCCCAAACAAGAATGGCATCACCCCCAAAACTGGAAGAAAACCCCCAAAACCATAGATCCACCCCAAAGACACCCTAAACCTACCTGATCTTCTCCAAAAACCACAATTTACACTTTTCCAACACGATGACCAACAAGAACACAACAAAACCTAATGGAGACCCCAAAACACGTCAAAAACACCCCAAAAAATATCGGCATCACCACCAAAACTGGAAGAAAATCCCCCAAAACCATAGATCCACCCCAAAACCACCCTAAAACTACCTGATGTTCTCCAAAACCCACAATCCACTCCTATTTAACATAATGACAAACAAGAACCCAACAAAACCTAATGGAGACCCCAAAACACGTCAAAAACACCCCAAACAAGAAAAGGATCACCACCAAAACTGGAAGAAAATCCCCCAAAACCATAGATCCACCCCAAAACCACCCTAAACCTACCTGATCTTCTCCAAAAACCACAATTTACCCTTTTCCACCATGATAACCAACGAGAACCCAACAAAACCCAACGGAGACCCCAAAAAACGTCAAAAACACCCCAAACAAGAACGGCATCACCCCCAAAACTGGAAGAAAATCCCCAAAACCATAGATCCACCCCAAAGACACCCTAAACCTACCTGATGTTCTCCAAAACCCACAATCCACACCTATTTAACATAATGACAAACAAGAACCCAATAAAACCTAATGGAGACACCAAAACACGTCAAAAACACCCCAAACAAGAACGGCATCACCACCAAAACTGGAAGAAAATCCCCCAAAACCATAGATCCACCCCAAAGACACCCTAAACCTACCTGATGTTCTCCAAAAACCACAATTTACCCTTTTCCAACACGATGACCAACGAGAACCCAACAGAACCCAACGGAGACCCCAAAAAACGTCAAAAACACCCCAAACAAGAACGGCATCACCCCCAAAACTGGAAGAAAATCCGCCAAAACCATAGATCCACCCCAAAACCACCCTAAACCTACCTGATCTTCTCCAAAAACCACAATTTACCCTTTTCCAACACGATGACCAACGAGAACCCAACAGAACCCAACGGAGACCCCAAAAAACGTCAAAAACACCCCAAACAAGAACGGCATCACCCCCAAAACTGGAAGAAAATCCCACAAAACCATAGATCCACCCCAAAACCACCCTAAACCTACCTGATCTTCTCCAAAACCCACAATCCACACCTATTTAACATAATGACAAACAAGAACCCAACAAAACCTAATGGAGACACCAAAACACGTCAAAAACACCCCAAACAAGAAAAGGATCACCACCAAAACTGGAAGAAAATACACCAAAACCATAGATCCACCCCAAAACCACCCTAAACCTACCTGATCTTCTCCAAAACCCACAATTTACCCTTTTCCACCATGATGACCAACGAGAACCAAACAAAACCCAACGGAGACCCCAAAACACTTCAAATACACCCCAAAAAAGAACAGGACCACGCCAAAAAATAGAAGAAAACCCCAAATACCATAGATCCACCCCAAAGACACCCTAAACCTACCTGATGTTCTCCTAATCCCAAAGCACACTCCAAACCACCATAAAACACATTAGGAATTCAACGAAACGCAACGGAAACCCCAAAACACTTCAAAATCACCCGAAGAAAGGAGAGGATCACTCCCCCAAAAAGAAGAAAACCCCAAATACCATGAATCCACGCGAAAACTCCCCCTAAACCTACCTGAAGTTCTCCAAAACCCACAATTTACACTTTTACAACACGATGACCAACGAGAACCCAACAAAACCAAACAGAGACTACAAAAACCTTAAAAAATACCCCAAACAAGAATGGCATCACCCCCAAAACTGGAAGAAAACCCCCAAAACCATAGATCCACCCCAAAGACACCCTAAACCTACCTGATCTTCTCCAAAAACCACAATTTACCCTTTTCCAACACGATGACCAACGAGAACCCAACAGAACCCAACAGAGACCCCAAAAAACGTCAAAAACACCCCAAACAAGAACGGCATCACCACCAAAACTGGAAGAAAATCCTCCAAAACCATAGATCCACCCCAAAACCACCCTAAAACTACCTGATGTTCTCCAAAACCCACAATCCACTCCTATTTAACATAATGACAAACAAGAACCCAACAAAACCTAATGGATACCCCAAAACACGTCAAAAACACCCCAAACAAGAAAAGGATCACCACCAAAACTGGAAGAAAATCCGCCAAAACCATAGATCCACCCCAAAACCACCCTAAACCTACCTGATCTTCTCCAAAACCCACAATTTACCCTTTTCCACCATGATAACCAACGAGAACCCAACAAAACCCAACGGAGACCCCAAAAAACGTCAAAAACACCCCAAACAAGAACGGCATCACCCCCAAAACTGGAAGAAAATCCCCCAAAACCATAGATCCACCCCAAAGACACCCTAAACCTACCTGATGTTCTCCAAAACCCACAATTTACCCTTTTCCAACACGATGACCAACGAGAACCCAACAGAACCCAACAGAGACCCCAAAAAACGTCAAAAACACCCCAAACAAGAATGGCATCACCCCCAAAACTGGAAGAAAATCCCCCAAAACCATAGATCCACCCCAAAGACACCCTAAACCTACCTGATGTTCTCCAAAAACCACAATTTACACTTTTCCAACACGATGACCAACGAGAACCCAACAGAACCCAACAGAGACCCCAAAAAACGTCAAAAACACCCCAAACAAGAACGGCATCACCACCAAAACTGGAAGAAAATCCCCCAAAACCATAGATCCACCCCAAAACCACCCTAAAACTACCTGATCTTCTCCAAAACCCACAATCCACTCCTATTTAACATAATGACCAACAAGAACACAACAAAACCTAATGGAGACCCCAAAACACGTCAAAAACACCCCAAAAAATATCGGCATCACCCCCAAAACTGGAAGAAAATCCCCCAAAACCATAGATCCACCCCAAAACCACCCTAAACCTACCTGATGTTCTCCAAAACCCACAATTTACCCCTTTCCACCATGATAACCAACGAGAACCCAACAAAACCAAACAGAGACCACAAAAACCTTAAAAAACACCCCAAACAAGAATGGCATCACCCCCAAAACTGAAAGAAAACCCCCAAAACCATAGATCCACCCCAAAGACACCCTAAACCTACCTGATGTTCTCCAAAAACCACAATTTACACTTTTCCAACACGATGACCAATGAGAACCCAACAGAACCCAACAGAGACCCCAAAAAACGTCAAAAACACCCCAAACAAGAACGGCATCACCCCCAAAACTGGAAGAAAATCCCCCAAAACCATAGATCCACCCCAAAACCACCCTAAAACTACATGATGTTCTCCAAAACCCACAATCCACTCCTATTTAACATAATGACAAACAAGAAAAAGCAGTCATTGGTCCCAGCCAGCATGGGTTTGTGAAGGGTAGGTCCTGCCTAACTAACCTGATTTCCTTTTATGATAAGATCACCCGTATGGTGGACCAAGGGAAACCAGCTGATGTGATTTTTTTGGACTTCAGCAAGGCTTTTGACACGGTTTCCCATAGGATCCTACTGGACAAAATGTCCACCATACAGCTAAATAAAAACATCATACGATGGGTGAGCAATTGGCTAACGGGCAGGGCCCAAAGGGTTATGGTAAATGGAGCTGCGTCAGGCTGGCGGGCGGTCACCAGTGGGGTCCCTCAAGGCTCCATTTTAGGGCCGGTACTTTTCAATATTTTTATAAATGATCTGGATGTAGGAATAGAGGGTATTTTGAGCAAGTTTGCTGATGACACCAAACTTGGAGGAGTTGTGGACTCAAATGAGGGCGTAAAGGCCTTGCAGAGGGATCTGGACAGGTTGGAGAGCTGGGCGATCACCAACCGCATGAAGTTCAATAAGAGCAAGTGCCAGGTCCTGCACCTGGGACGGGGAAACCCTGGCTGCACGTACAGACTGGGCGATGAGACGCTGGAGAGCAGCCTAGAAGAGAGGGATCTGGGGGTCGTGATAGACAGCAAGTTGAATATGAGCCAGCAGTGTGCCCTGGCAGCCAGGAGGGCCAATCGTATCCTGGGGTGCATCAAGAACGGCATCGCTAGTAGGTCAAGGGAGGTGATTGTCCCGCTCTACTCTGCGCTGGTGCGGCCTCACCTCGAGTACTGTGTGCAGTTCTGGGCACCACAGTATAAAAAGGACATGAAACTGTTGGAAAGTGTCCAGAGGAGGGCTACGAAGATGGTGAAAGGCCTGGAGGGGAAGGCGTACGAGGAACGGCTGAGGTCACTGGGCCTGTTCAGCCTGGAGAAGAGGAGGCTGAGGGGAGACCTCATCGCAGTCTACAACTTCCTCGTAAGGGGTTGTCAAGAGGCAGGAGACCTTTTCTCCATTAACAGTAGTGACAGGACCCGCGGGAACGGGGTTAAGCTGAGGCAGGGGAAATTTAGGCTGGACGTCAGGAGGGGGTTCTTCACAGAGAGGGTGGTTGCACACTGGAACAGGCTCCACAGGGAAGTGGTCACTGCACCGAGCCTGTCTGAATTTAAGAAGAGATTGGACTGTGAACTTAGGCACATGGTCTGAACTTTTGGGTAGACCTGTGCGGTGTCGAGAGTTGGACTTGATGATCCTTAAGGGTCCCTTCCAACTCAGGATATTCTATGATTCTATGATTCTATGATTAAGAACCCAACAAAACCTAAAGGAGACCCCAAAACACGTCAAAAACACCCCAAACAAGAAAAGGATCACCACCAAAACTGGAAGAAAATCCCCCAAAACCATAGATCCACCCCAAAACCACCCTAAAACTACCTGATCTTCTCCAAAAACCACAATTTACCCTTTTCCACCATGATAACCAACGAGAACCCAACAAAACCCAACGGAGACCCCAAAAAACGTCAAAAACACCCCAAACAAGAACGGCATCACCCCCAAAACTGGAAGAAAATCCCCCAAAACCATAGATCCACCCCAAAACCACCCTAAACCTACCTGATGTTCTCCAAAACCCACAATTTACCCCTTTCCACCATGATAACCAACGAGAACCCAACAAAACCAAACAGAGACCACAAAAACCTTAAAAAACACCACAAACAAGAACGGCATCACCACCAAAACTGGAAGAAAATACACCAAAACCATAGATCCACCCCAAAGACACCCTAAACCTACCTGATGTTCTCCAAAAACCACAATTTACACTTTTCCAACACGATGACCAATGAGAACCCAACAGAACCCAACAGAGACCCCAAAAAACGTCAAAAACACCCCAAACAAGAACGGCATCACCCCCAAAACTGGAAGAAAATCCCCCAAAACCATAGATCCACCCCAAAACCACCCTAAACCTACCTGATCTTCTCCAAAACCCACAATCCACACCTATTTAACATAATGACAAACAAGAACACAACAAAACCTAATGGAAACACCAAAACACGTCAAAAACACCCCAAACAAGAAAAGGATCACCACCAAAACTGGAAGAAAATACGCCAAAACCATAGATCCACCCCAAAACCACCCTAAACCTACCTGATCTTCTCCAAAACCCACAATTTACCCTTTTCCACCATGATGACCAACGAGAACCAAACAAAACCCAACGGAGACCCCAAAACACTTCAAATACACCCCAAAAAAGAACAGGATCACGCCAAAAAATAGAAGAAAACCCCAAATACCATAGATCCACCCCAAAGACACCCTAAACCTACCTGATGTTCTCCTAATCCCAAAGCACACTCCAAACCACCATAAAACACATTAGGAATTCAACGAAACGCAACGGAAACCCCAAAACACTTCAAAATCACCCGAAGAAAGGAGAGGATCACTCCCCCAAAAAGAAGAAAACCCCAAATACCATGAATCCACGCGAAAACTCCCCCTAAACCTACCTGAAGTTCTCCAAAACCCACAATTTACACTTTTAAAACACGATGACCAACGAGAACCCAACAAAACCAAACAGAGACCACAAAAACCTGAAAAAATACCCCAAACAAGAATGGCATCACCACCAAAACTGGAAGACAACCCCCAAAACCATAGATCCACCCCAAAGACACCCTAAAATTACCTGATCTTCTCCAAAACCCACAATCCACTCCTATTTAACATAATGACAAAAAAGAACCCAACAAAACCTAATGGAGACCCCAAAACACGTAAAAAACACCCCAAAAAATATCGGCATCACCCCCAAAACTGGAAGAAAATCCCCCAAAACCATATATCCACCCCAAAACCACCCTAAACCTACCTGATGTTCTCCCAAAACCCACAATTTACCCTTTTCCACCATGATAACCAACGAGAACCCAACAAAACCCAACGGAGACCACAAAAAACGTCAAAAACACCCCAAACAAGAACGGCATCACCCCCAAAACTGGAAGAAAATCCCCCAAAACCATAGATCCACCCCAAAACCACCCTAAACCTACCTGATGTTCTCCAAAAACCACAATTTACCATTTTCCAACACGATGACCAACGAGAACCCAACAGAACCCAACTGAGACCCCAAAAAACGTAAAAAACACCCCAAACAAGAACGGCATCACCACCAAAACTGGAAGAAAATCCCCCAAAACCATAGATCCACCCCAAAACCACCCTAAACCTACCTGATCTTCTCCAAAACCCACAATCCACACCTATTTAACATAATGACAAACAAGAACCCAACAAAACCTAATGGAGACACCAAAACACGTCAAAAACACCCCAAACAAGAAAAGGATCACCACCAAAACTGGAAGAAAATCCCCCAAAACCATAGATCCACCCCAAAACCACCCTAAACCTACCTGATCTTCTCCAAAACCCACAATTTACCCTTTTCCACCATGATGACCAACGAGAACCAAACAAAACCCAACGGAGACCCCAAAACACTTCAAATACACCCCAAAAAAGAACAGGATCACGCCAAAAAATAGAAGAAAACCCCAAATACCATAGATCCACCCCAAAGACACCCTAAACCTACCTGATGTTCTCCTAATCCCAAAGCACACTCCAAACCACCATAAAACACATTAGGAATTCAACGAAACGCAACGGAAACCCCAAAACACTTCAAAATCACCCGAAGAAAGGAGAGGATCACTCCCCCAAAAAGAAGAAAACCCCAAATACCATGAATCCACGCGAAAACTCCCCCTAAACCTACCTGAAGTTCTCCAAAACCCACAATTTACACTTTTAAAACACGATGACCAACGAGAACCCAACAAAACCAAACAGAGACCACAAAAACCTTAAAAAATACCCCAAACAAGAATGGCATCACCCCCAAAACTGGAAGAAAACCCCCAAAACCATAGATCCACCCCAAAGACACCCTAAACCTACCTGATCTTCTCCAAAAACCACAATTTACCCTTTTCCAACACGATGACCAACGAGAACCCAACAGAACCCAACAGAGACCCCAAAAAACGTCAAAAACACCCCAAACAAGAACGGCATCACCACCAAAACTGGAAGAAAATCCCCCAAAACCATAGATCCACCCCAAAACCACCCTAAACCTACCTGATGTTCTCCAAAACCCACAATCCACTCCTATTTAACATAATGACCAACAAGAACACAACAAAACCTAATGGAAACACCAAAACACGTCAAAAACACCCCAAACAAGAAAAGGATCACCACCAAAACTGGAAGAAAATCCCCCAAAACCATAGATCCACCCCAAAACCACCCTAAACCTACCTGATCTTCTCCAAAACCCACAATTTACCCTTTTCCACCATGATGACCAACGAGAACCAAACAAAACCCAACGGAGACCCCAAAACACTTCAAATACACCCCAAAAAAGAACAGGATCACGCCAAAAAATAGAAGAAAACCCCAAATACCATAGATCCACCCCAAAGACACCCTAAACCTACCTGATGTTCTCCTAATCCCAAAGCACACTCCAAACCACCATAAAACACATTAGGAATTCAACGAAACGCAACGGAAACCCCAAAACACTTCAAAATCACCCGAAGAAAGGAGAGGATCACTCCCCCAAAAAGAAGAAAACCCCAAATACCATGAATCCACGCGAAAACTCCCCCTAAACCTACCTGAAGTTCTCCAAAACCCACAATTTACACTTTTAAAACACGATGACCAACGAGAACCCAACAAAACCAAACAGAGACCACAAAAACCTGAAAAAATACCCCAAACAAGAATGGCATCACCCCCAAAACTGGAAGAAAACCCCCAAAACCATAGATCCACCCCAAAGACACCCTAAACCTACCTGATGTTCTCCAAAAACCACAATTTACCCTTTTCCAACACGATGACCAACGAGAACCCAACAGAACCCAACAGAGACCCCAAAAAACGTCAAAAACACCCCAAACAAGAACGGCATCACCACCAAAACTGGAAGAAAATCCCCCAAAACCATAGATCCACCCCAAAACCACCCTAAACCTACCTGATGTTCTCCAAAACCCACAATCCACTCCTATTTAACATAATGACCAACAAGAACACAACAAAACCTAATGGAGACCTCAAAACACGTAAAAAACACCCCAAAAAATATCGGCATCACCCCCAAAACTGGAAGAAAATCCCCCAAAACCATAGATCCACCCCAAAACCACCCTAAACCTACCTGATCTTCTCCAAAACCCACAATTTACCCCTTTCCACCATGATAACCAACGAGAACCCAACAAAACCAAACAGAGACCACAAAAACCTTAAAAAACACCCCAAACAAGAATGGCATCACCCCCAAAACTGGAAGAAAACCCCCAAAACCATAGATCCACCCCAAAGACACCCTAAACCTACCTGATCTTCTCCAAAAACCACAATTTACACTTTTCCAACACGATGACCAATGAGAACCCAACAGAACCCAACAGAGACCCCAAAAAACGTCAAAAACACCCCAAACAAGAACGGCATCACCACCAAAACTGGAAGAAAATCCCCCAAAACCATAGATCCACCCCAAAACCACCCTAAACCTACCTGATGTTCTCCAAAACCCACAATCCACTCCTATTTAACATAATGACAAACAAGAACCCAACAAAACCTAATGGAGACCCCAAAACACGTCAAAAACACCCCAAACAAGAAAAGGATCACCACCAAAACTGGAAGAAAATCCCCCAAAACCATAGATCCACCCCAAAACCACCCTAAACCTACCTGATCTTCTCCAAAAACCACAATTTACCTTTTCCATTATGATAACCAACGAGAACCCAACAAAACCCAACGGAGACCCCAAAAAACGTCAAAAACACCCCAAACAAGAACGGCATCACCCCCAAAACTGGAAGAAAATCCCCCAAAACCATAGATCCACCCCAAAGACACCCTAAACCTACCTGATCTTCTCCAAAAACCACAATTTACCCTTTTCCAACACGATGACCAACGAGAACCCAACAGAACCCAACAGAGACCCCAAAAAACGTCAAAAACACCCCAAACAAGAACGGCATCACCACCAAAACTGGAAGAAAATCCCCCAAAACCATAGATCCACCCCAAAGACACCCTAAACCTACCTGATGTTCTCCAAAACCCACAATCCACTCCTATTTAACATAATGACCAACAAGAACACAACAAAACCTAATGGAGACCCCAAAACACGTAAAAAACACCCCAAAAAATATCGGCATCACCCCCAAAACTGGAAGAAAATCCCCCAAAACCATAGATCCACCCCAAAACCACCCTAAACCTACCTGATGTTCTCCAAAAACCACAATCCACACCTATTTAACATAATGACAAACAAGAACCCAACAAAACCTAGTGGAGACCCCAAAACACGTCAAAAACACCCCAAACAAGAAAAGGATCACCACCAAAACTGGAAGAAAATCCCCCAAAACCATAGATCCACCCCAAAACCACCCTAAACCTACCTGATCTTCTCCTAATCCCAAAGCACACTCCAAACCACCATAAAACACATTAGGAATTCAACAAAACGCAACGGAAACCCCAAAACACTTTAAAATCACCCGAAGAAATGAGAGGATCACTCCCCCAAAAAGAAGAAAACCCCAAATACCATGAATCCACGCGAAAACTCCCCCTAAACCTACCTGAAGTTCTCCAAAACCCACAATTTACACTTTTTACAACACGATGACCAACGAGAACCCAACAAAACCAAACAGAGACCACAAAAACCTTAAAAAATACCCCAAACAAGAATGGCATCACCCCCAAAACTGGAAGAAAACCCCCAAAACCATAGATCCACCCCAAAGACACCCTAAACCTACCTGATCTTCTCCAAAAACCACAATTTACCCTTTTCCAACACGATGACCAAACGAGAACCCAACAGAACCCAACAGAGACCCCAAAAAACGTCAAAAACACCCCAAACAAGAACGGCATCACCACCAAAACTGGAAGAAAATCCCCAAAACCATAGATCCACCCAAAACCACCCTAAAACTACCTGATGTTCTCCAAAACCCACAATCCACTCCTATTTAACATAATGACAAACAAGAACCCAACAAAACCTAATGGAGACCCCAAAACACGTAAAAAACACCACAAAAAATATCGGCATCACCCCCAAAACTGGAAGAAAATACGCCAAAACCATAGATCCACCCCAAAACCACCCTAAACCTACCTGATGTTCTCCAAAACCCACAATTTACCCTTTTCCACCATGATAACCAACGAGAACCCAACAAAACCCAATGGAGACCCCAAAAAACGTCAAAAACACCCCAAACAAGAACGGCATCACCACCAAAACTGGAAGAAAATCTCCCAAAACCATAGATCCACCCCAAAACCACCCTAAACCTACCTGATCTTCTCCAAAAACCACAATTTACACTTTTCCAACACGATGACCAACGAGAACCCAACAGAACCCAACTGAGACCCCAAAAAATGTCAAAAACACCCCAAACAAGAACGGCATCACCACCAAAACTGGAAGAAAATCCCCCAAAACCATAGATCCACCCCAAAACCACCCTAAACCTACCTGATCTTCTCCAAAACCCACAATCCACACCTATTTAACATAATGACAAACAAGAACCCAACAAAACCTAATGGAGACACCAAAACACGTCAAAAACACCCCAAACAAGAAAAGGATCACCACCAAAACTGGAAGAAAATACACCAAAACCATAGATCCACCCCAAAACCACCCTAAACCTACCTGATGTTCTCCAAAAACCACAATTTACCCTTTTCCACCATGATGACCAACGAGAACCAAACAAAACCCAACGGAGACCCCAAAACACTTCAAATACACCCCAAAAAAGAACAGGATCACGCCAAAAAATAGAAGAAAACCCCAAATACCATAGATCCACCCCAAAGACACCCTAAACCTACCTGATGTTCTCCTAATCCCAAAGCACACTCCAAACCACCATAAAACACATTAGGAATTCAACGAAACGCAACGGAAACCCCAAAACACTTCAAAATCACCCGAAGAAAGGAGAGGATCACTCCCCCAAAAAGAAGAAAACCCCAAATACCATGAATCCACGCGAAAACTCCCCCTAAACCTACCTGAAGTTCTCCAAAACCCACAATTTACACTTTTACAACACGATGACCAACGAGAACCCAACAAAACCAAACAGAGACCACAAAAACCTGAAAAAATACCCCAAACAAGAATGGCATCACCCCCAAAACTGGAAGAAAACCCCCAAAACCATAGATCCACCCCAAAGACACCCTAAACCTACCTGATCTTCTCCAAAAACCACAATTTACCCTTTTCCAACACGATGACCAACGAGAACCCAACAGAACCCAACAGAGACCCCAAAAAACGTCAAAAACACCCCAAACAAGAACGGCATCACCACCAAAACTGGAAGAAAATCCCCCAAAACCATAGATCCACCCCAAAACCACCCTAAAACTACCTGATGTTCTCCAAAACCCACAATCCACTCCTATTTAACATAATGACAAACAAGAACCCAATAAAACCTAATGGAGACCCCAAAACACGTAAAAAACACCACAAAAAATATCGGCATCACCCCCAAAACTGGAAGAAAATACGCCAAAACCATAGATCCACCCCAAAACCACCCTAAACCTACCTGATGTTCTCCAAAACCCACAATTTACCCTTTTCCACCATGATAACCAACGAGAACCCAACAAAACCCAACGGAGACCCCAAAAAACGTCAAAAACACCCCAAACAAGAACGGCATCACCCCAAAACTGGAAGAAAATCCCCCAAAACCATAGATCCACCCCAAAACCACCCTAAACCTACCTGATCTTCTCCAAAACCCACAATCCACACCTATTTAACATAATGACAAACAAGAACCCAACAAAACTTAATGGAGACACCAAAACACGTCAAAAACACACCAAACAAGAAAAGGATCACCACCAAAACTGGAAGAAAATCCCCCAAAACCATAGATCCACCCCAAAACCACCCTAAACCTACCTGATCTTCTCCTAATCCCAAAGCACACTCCAAACCACCATAAAACACATTAGGAATTCAACAAAACGCAACGGAAACCCCAAAACACTTCAAAATCACCCGAAGAAATGAGAGGATCACTCCCCCAAAAAGAAGAAAACCCCAAATACCATGAATCCACGCGAAAACTCCCCCTAAACCTACCTGAAGTTCTCCAAAACCCACAATTTACACTTTTTACAACACGATGACCAACGAGAACCCAACAAAACCAAACAGAGACCACAAAAACCTTAAAAAATACCCCAAACAAGAATGGCATCACCCCCAAAACTGGAAGAAAACCCCCAAAACCATAGATCCACCCCAAAGACACCCTAAACCTACCTGATCTTCTCCAAAAACCACAATTTACCATTTTCCAACACGATGACCAACGAGAACCCAACAGAACCCAACAGAGACCCCAAAAAACGTCAAAAACACCCCAAACAAGAACGGCATCACCACCAAAACTGGAAGAAAATCCCACAAAACCATAGATCCACCCCAAAAACACCCTAAACCTACCTGATCTTCTCCAAAACCCACAATCCACACCTATTTAACATAATGACAAACAAGAACCCAACAAAACCTAATGGAGACCCCAAAACACGTCAAAAACACCCCAAACAAGAACGGCATCACCCCCAAAACTGGAAGAAAATCCCCCAAAACCATAGATCCACCCCAAAACCACCCTAAACCTACCTGATCTTCTCCAAAAACCACAATTTACCCTTTTCCAACACGATGACCAACGAGAACCCAACAGAACCCAACTGAGACCCCAAAAAATGTCAAAAACACCCCAAACAAGAACGGCATCACCCCCAAAACTGGAAGAAAATCCCCCAAAACCATAGATCCACCCCAAAACCACCCTAAACCTACCTGATGTTCTCCAAAACCCACAATCCACACCTATTTAACATAATGACAAACAAGAACCCAACAAAACCTAATGGAGACACCAAAACACGTCAAAAACACCCCAAACAAGAAAAGGATCACCACCAAAACTGGAAGAAAATACACCAAAACCATAGATCCACCCCAAAACCACCCTAAACCTACCTGATGTTCTCCAAAAACCACAATTTACCCTTTTCCACCATGATGACCAACGAGAACCAAACAAAACCCAACGGAGACCCCAAAACAATTCAAATACACCCCAAAAAAGAACAGGATCACGCCAAAAAATAGAAGAAAACCCCAAATACCATAGATCCACCCCAAAGACACCCTAAACCTACCTGATGTTCTCCTAATCCCAAAGCACACTCCAAACCACCATAAAACACATTAGGAATTCAACAAAACGCAACGGAAACCCCAAAACACTTTAAAATCACCCGAAGAAATGAGAGGATCACTCCCCCAAAAAGAAGAAAACCCCAAATACCATGAATCCACGCGAAAACTCCCCCTAAACCTACCTGAAGTTCTCCAAAACCCACAATTTACACTTTTACAACACGATGACCAACGAGAACCCAACAAAACCAAACAGAGACCACAAAAACCTTAAAAAATACCCCAAACAAGAATGGCATCACCCCAAAACTGGAAGAAAACCCCCAAAACCATAGATCCACCCCAAAGACACCCTAAACCTACCTGATGTTCTCCAAAAACCACAATTTACCCTTTTCCAACACGATGACCAAACGAGAACCCAACAGAACCCAACAGAGACCCCAAAAAACGTCAAAACACCCCAAACAAGAACGGCATCACCACCAAAACTGGAAGAAAATCCCCCAAAACCATAGATCCACC
>NW_028180889.1:0-30334 GCF_964211825.1 Aythya ferina
TTGAGGATAGAAGATAGGAAAGGAATTAAAGAGATAATTGATCAATTTTTACAGTATGCATTATTGATTGAATGCGAATCAGAATCCAATGCACCCATATTGCCAATT
Organism: Aythya ferina; assembly: GCF_964211825.1. Lineage (NCBI taxonomy): Eukaryota > Metazoa > Chordata > Aves > Anseriformes > Anatidae > Aythya > Aythya ferina. The sequence goes on from NW_028180889.1 coordinate 109, forward strand.
AAAAAGGCAGATGAAAAAGCTATAGGCTAGTTCAGGATTTGAGGGCCATAAATAAAATCACTGAGGATATACATCCAGTAGTGGCAAACCCTTATACTTTGCTGACTAAATTAAAGAATAGTCAAGTCTGGTTTACCGTACTGGATTTAAAAGATGCCTTCTTCTGCCTAGGCTTAGCCACAGAAAGCCAAAACCTATTCGCCTTTGAATGGGAAAATCCCGATTCAGGCAGAAAGACGCAGCTTACGTGGACATTACTACCTCAAGGATTCAAGAATAGCCCCACTATTTTTGGAAACCAATTAGCAAGGGAACTCGAAACATGGATACCTCCGGACACTGAAGGTGCTTTGTTACAATATGTAGTATGTAGATGATCTCTTAATAGCTACCGAGACTAAAGGGAGTTGTATTCAATGGACTATAAGTCGTCTTAATTTTCTGGGTTTAAATGGATATCAAGTCTCTTGACAGAAAGTCCAGCTGGCTCAACAAAGTGTGACCTATCTGGGATTTGACATTTCGGAAGGACAACGAGAACTAGGAACTGAACATAAGGAAGTCATTTGCCGGACTCCAGAACCTCAAATGGTAAAGGAGCTACAAAGCTTTTTAGGAATGACAGGTTGGTGTCGCCTTTGGATTTATAATTATGGACTATTGGTAAAGCCTCTATGTGAATTGATAAAGATTAACCAGTCAAAGTTAGTCTGGACTGGAGAAGCACAAAAAGTCTTTAAACAACTTAAACAAGAATTGATGATTTTGAAATATCAAGCAATATTGGTAGAACAGGACGACGTGGAAATTGTGATAATTCATATTGTGAATCTAGCCTCTTTTCTTAGTGATGCTCCGGCACAAGCTGTGATTCACGATTGTTTAGAAACTCTAGAGACTGTGTATTCCAGCCGACCAGACCTTAAGGAGGAGCCCATGGAAGATGCGGAAGAAACTTGGTTCACGGATGGGAGCAGTTTTGTTACGCAAAGACAACGTAAAGCTGGATATGCTATAACAACTACTCAGCAGGTAATCGAGTCTAAGCCTTTACCCCCTGGAACATCAGCTCAAAAGGCGGAGATAGTTGCTCTCACGAGAGCATTGGAACTGGCAGCGGGAAAAAGGGTAAATATTTGGACAGATTCTAAATATACATTCGGCGTGGTACATGCTCATGGAGCAATTTGGAAAGAACATGGATTGCTGACCGCTCAGTGAAAACACAAAGTATGCTGAAGAAATTTTAAAATTGTTAGAGGCTGTAAAACAACCAGAAAAGGTAGCTATCATGCATTGTCAGGGACACCAAAAGGGGAACACCGATTTTGAAATTGGAAAATCGATTGGCAGAGGCTAAGCAGGCAGCTGAAATAACTGAGGTGAAGGCATTGTCTTTGCTACCAGACGGTAAAATCCAAACTATATCCAAATTATACAAAAGAAGACTTAAAATTAATTGAAGATTTGAAAGGTAAAATGAAACCAGATGGATGAGTATATTTAAAAGATAACCCCATAGTAATACCCTCTAGTTTGACATGGCCCATAGTTCTTACAGAACACAATAAAACGCACTGGGGAGCTGGCACACTGCATAAGAGCCTGAGTCAGACATTAGTGGGACGATATGATAAAACAAGTAACTCAACAATGTAGCATTTGCTTACACAATAACCCCAATACCAAGGATAGAATAAAATTTGGAATAATCGGTAAAGGAAATTATTCGGGGCAACAGTGGCAAATTGATTTTTCAGAACTCCCTAGAAAAGGGGGGTATCATTATTTACTGGTTCTGACTGACACGTTTTCAGGAAGGCCTGAAGCCTTTCCCTGTCGAACAAACAAAGCAAGAGAAGTGGTTAAAGTCTTGTTAAATGAAATAATACCATGCTTTGGGATTCTAGTAGCAATGTCTTCTGATAGAGTTTCACATCTTTGTGCACAAGTGGTAGACCAGATAAGTAAGATTCTAAAGATAGATTGGCAACTGCATACTACTTATAGACCACAGGCAAGTGGACAGGTAGAAAAAATGAACCATTTAATTAAACAATAAATAGCTAAAATTGGATAAGAAGCTAATTTGTCATGGCCTCAATCCCTCCCTTTAGCATTACTTGGAATTAGAGTTAAACCTAGAATAAAAGGAAATTTGAGTCCCTTCAAAATCTTATATGGAAGGCCATAGCAATTTCTATTTAGTGGAGAGGACCTAACGCAGTTAGGATCAGAATATTTATATGCTTATATAACTGAACTTCAGAAACAATTAAATAAAGTACATACATTTGTTTTAGGGACCAGGGCTAGAGGGTTGGATCAACCAATCCACCCCTTTAAGCTCGGGGATTATATATATATAAAGACTTTTTCAGGACAACCCGTGCAGGAAAAATGGAAGGAAAGTGGATGGGAGCATACCAAGTATTACTGACAACACACACCGCCATTAAGATTAAGAAGCAAGCAGCTTGGATCCACAATTCAAGGGTGAAGAAGGCCCCGGCGAGGATATGGACCACCACTCCAATTGGACCAACAAAATTACGGTTTTCCAGATCCTAATGATCGCAGGGGTACGGTTCTCGGATTTGGGGTGGGCAACTTGGGATGAGAACTTACACCTGACCTTAATACAAACAATTTCTCAAGTAACTAATAAGACGAACTGTTGGGTATGCACCCATCTGCCACAGCATGGGAATAAGGGTGTATCGTTAATTGGGATTCCCTTGCCTGCAAACTTATCTTGGACTAATTTGTGGGAAAACACGTCTTGGGGTCGAAAATATTAAGCAGTTTTGGAACTAGAAGTGAGTAGCTTCATGCCGTTAGATTCCTATTATGTATGTGTACAAAGGTGTAACCCGCCTAAGGGTATAGGAAAACAGCATTGTATAAATACGGATACTACTTATGTGGGAAATCAGACATCTTGTAATTGAACAATTGATATTAGTACGACTAGCGGCTGGGCAAATTCAACCAGCTGGACGGTTCCAGAAGGAAAAGGGTGGTATTGGCTATGCAATGATACAGCCCGTAAGGTCTTGCCTGAGAATTGGAAGGGAACTTGCACTCTTGGAGCGGTAGTCCCCAATATGACAGTACATGATGTAGTGCCTCGAGGTTACTTGAGAAATCATATCCGGAGAATCAGATGAAAAATTAACAATCCATTGGTAGAGAGACACACCCCTTTTCATAGTTTTGTGCGATGGTTTATCCCATGGTTAGGAGTGAGTGAATTGGAAAAGGCAATAGTTAATATTTCTGCAATTATAGAGAAGTTAGAAAACAAAATTCTGGATGCTATAAAGGCTCAACAAGAAGAGATATCTAGTTTATCACAGGTAGTGTTACAAAATCGGATGGCCCTAGACTTGTTACTGGCCACTCAAGGGGGAGTCTGTACAGTAATAAACACAAGTTGTTGTATGTATGTAGATCAGAGTGGAAGGATCTCTACCGACCTGGAAGAAATATGGAAGCAGACCAGGATCCTACATGAGATCAGTAAAGATGATCTTTCATGGAGTTTTAGTGAACTATGGAATAAGTTAACCTCCTGGTTGCCCAATTTCCAATGGTTGAAACAAGTATTCATTGCTCTAATCGTATTAGTAGTGTTAGGAATATTTGTGTGCATGTTGTTTAGATGCCTGCTTTGTTGTGTTACTGTAAATAAAGAAAGTATCTGATGCAAAAGAATTTGCATGGGAAAAGAAAAGGGGGGATTGATTAAGGAGGTATTGGGGAGGCAAGGACAATCCCCAGACAAGGACTGTATATCTCGAAACAAGACACTGGAACTCATGATAAGGAAGCGGCAGGCGGACAGAGAAACGAATGTAAGGACTATAACTCTCGAAACTGGACATTGGAATTCATTATAAAGATACAACAAACGGGAGAATTGGCAACAACCAGCTCTTGCAATTAAGAAACATGCCAATTCAGCAGATTCCTGACCAAAGGTGAAAAGTACACTGTGAGGAAGACTCGGGGTCTTCCTCCCAAAGACCCCTGCCCACGTCCCAAAGACCCCTGCCCACAATTCTTGGAAGGCTCTGCGCAGGCGCAAGGTGCCAAAAGGCTAATTAGCATGAGAAGCGAGGAAAGGCGGGGATAGGTAATGCATATGTATAGGTGCTTGTAGAATATTGATAGATTGATTGTATAAATTCAAGACTGCTTTCTGCTTTGGGTATGCACGATAGGTGGAGAGATCCCCCGTGCATCCAGCGCTACAATAAAGAATATACCACTTAAAGGAATTTTGGCTTCGATCTTTGAATCAAGGCTAGATAGGATGGGGCTTCAGGCACCTCTTCACCTGAGGAAACACACTGCCATCAGGCACTGCTGTGCCAGACAAGCTTGTTCTGCTAGAACACCCTACTCAGATGCACTGTGGCATTCAAGTGAACTGCTTTCATGCAAATATAACGACTGATGTTACAACCCACCTTGCCTGTGGCACCTGATGAACAGAAGAGTAAGCCACCGCAGCGCTTCAAAACCATCCCTGCACGTGCCGCTCCTTGTCGCTCTCTGGCCTTATCTCATATCCTTATCCACTTCTGTGGAGAGCCTGCCACGGCACCTGCAAAGCAAGACGGACACCTTTCATAGTCACCTTGTGCTACTTGGTCGTTCTGCTCCAACCCAGCTCATGACCAGCCCCTCTTCTTACACAGCTCTTCAGAGTGCAGTTTGCTCCTTTGAGCCTGTGCGAGACACCTGTGAAAGAAAAAGAAACGCATAGGCCGATGCAGCATCCAAAGACACAGCACAACTAGGTAAGTTACTCTCATCTGCTCCCTTACCTCTGCCGCTTACCAGCCCCCGAGGCAGATGCTTCAATCTACCCTCTTCAAACAGCTACAACACCTCTAAAAGACAAAGAGGGGATGCTTAGAGGAACAGTGAGACCTACAACACAACAACTGCTACATCTGTTCCTCACTCACCTTGCCAGAGGCAGCTCTGCGTGTGACGTCCCAGGTTGTACACTGCGTTACCTAACCCTTACCGTAACCCTTACCCTAACCCTTCTCACCCTTACCATTACCCAAATCCTTACCTTTACTTTTTCCTTACCCTTACTCTTTCCTTTAACCATAACCTTACCCTTACCCTATACCTTACTCCAACCCTTCCCCTTACCTTCCCCTTCCCCTTACACTTATCCTAACCCTTACCCTTCTGCTTCCCCTAAAACATATCCTAACACTTTCCCTTACCCTTAAACTTACCCTAACCCTTTCTATTACCCTTACACTTACTCTTGCCCTAATCCTTGCTTGCACCCTTACACTTATCCTAACCCTTACCCTTACCCTTACTCAAACCCTTACTCTAACCCTTACCCTGACCCGTACCATTTCCCTTACCCTTACCCTTATTCATACCATTACCCTTACCCTTAACCTTACCCTTTCATTAACACTTACCCTAACCCTTAACCTTTCTGCTACACTTACCCTTAGCCTAAATCTAAACCTTACACTTACTCTTAGCATAACCCTCACCCTTACCATTACCCATACCCTTATCCTTACCCTAACCCTTACCTTTACACTGACTGTTACCATTAACCTTACACTTACCCTAACACTTATCCTGAACCTAACCCTTACCCTAAACCTTACGCCAACCCTTACATTAACCCTAACCCTTACCCTAAACCTTACACTTACTCTTAACATTAACCTTACCCTTAACCTTTAGCTAATACTTAACCTTACGTTTTTCTCACCCTAACCCTATAATTAACCATAACCATTACGCTAACACTTAACCTTACCCTTACAATAAGCCATACAACAACACTTAAATGTACACTTACGCTTACAGTTACCCTAGGAATTACTCGTTCAATGACTCCTACCCTTACCCTTACACTTACCCTTACCCTTACCCTTCTCCATACCATTACCCTTACCCTAAACCTTACACTTCCCTTATCCTTACCCTAACCCTCACCCTTACCATTAACCATACCCTTACTCTTCTCCTTACCCTAAACCTTACCCCAACCCTTACCCTAACCCTTACATTAACCCTAACCCTTAACCTAAACCTTACACTTAATCTTATCTTTAACCTTACCCTTAAACTAATACATACCCGTACATTTCCCTCACCATAACCCTAATTTTAACAGTACCCATTACCCTAACACTTATCCTTACCTAACGCTAACCCTTACTCTAACCCTTACCCTGACCTGTACCCTTACACTTACCCTTACCCTTACACTTACCCTAACCCTTTCCCTTACCATTACCGATACCCTTACCCTTACCCTTACCCTTACCCTTATCCTTACCATTACCCTTACCCTTACCCTTAACCTAACCTTTATCCTAACACCCTTACCCTAATCCTACACCTTTCTGCTACACTTACCCTTAGCCTAAATCTAAACCTTACACTTACCCTTACTTGAACCGAATACTTACCCTTACGTTTCCCTCACCCTAACCCTAAAATTAACCCTAACCATTATTCTAACCCTTACCCTCACCCATACCCTTACACTCACCCTTACCCTTACATTACCATAACTCTTACCCATACCATAACCCATACCCTAACACATATTTGTACCCTTAACCTTACCGTTAATCTTACCCTTACCCTTACTCTATCCGTTACCCTTACGCTTACCCTTAACATAAACATTACCATTAATCTTACCCTTACGCTAACCCTTACCCTATCCCTTACACTTTTCCTTATCCATACCCTTAACCTTACCCCAACCCTTACCCTTAAGCTGAACCTAACCCTAAACCTTACCCCAAACCTTTCCCTGAACCTTACATTAACACTAACCCTTAACCTAAACCTTACACTTACTCTTAACCTTAACCTTACCCTTAACCTTACCCTTAACCTTAAGCTAGTACTTAACCTTACATTTTTCTCACCCTAATCCTAAAATTAACCCTAACCATTACCCTAACACTTAACCGTTACACTTACCCTTATTCTATCCGTTACCCTTACGCTTTCCCTTAACATAAACCTTACCCTTGACCTTACCCTTACCATAAGCCATACAACAACACTTACATGTACACTTACGCTTACACTTACCCTAGCAATTACTCGTACAATTACCCTTACCCTTAACCTAAGCCGAAACTTTAAACCTTACAGTAAACCTTACCCTTTCTGCTACACTTACCCTTAGCCTAAATCTAAACCTTACACTTACCCTTACTGTAACCCTCACCCTTATCATTACCAATACCCTTACTCTTACCCTTACCCTAACCCTTACTCTAACCCTTACAATTACCCGTACTTTTACACATACCCTTACACTTACCCTTACTCTTAAACTTACACTAACCCTTACCCTTAATTAAATCTAACCCTTACACTAAACATCATCCTTACCCTTACCATTATCCCTTCTCTTACCCTTATCCTAAACGTTTCCCAAACCCTTACCCTTACATTAAACCTAACCCTTACCATAACTCTTAACCTTATCCTTAAACTTAACCTAATACTTACCCTTATGTTTCCCTCACCCTAAACCTAAAATTAGCCTAACCATTACCCTAACACTTACCCTTACTCTAACGCTTACCCTGAACTGTACCCTTACACTTCCACTTACCCACTTAAGTGTAAGAGTTAGGATAACGTTAACCTTAAGGGTGACCCTTTAGCTTATCCTTAATGTTTATGGTTAGGTTAAGAAAAAGGGTAATGGTTTGGTAAGGGTAAGGTTAAGGGTAATTGTACGAGTAATTGCTAGGGTAAGTGTAAGCGTAAGTGTACATGTAAGTGTTGTTGTATGGCTTATGGTAAGGGTAAGGTCAAGGGTAAGGTTTATGTTAAGGGTAAGCGTAAGGGTAAGGGATAGAGTAAGGGTAAGGGTAAGGTTAAGGGTAACGGTAAGGTTAAGGGTACAAATATGTGTTAGGGTATGGGTTATGGTATGGGTAAGAATAAGGGTAAGTGTAAGGGTAAGGGTCAGGGTTAGAGTAAGGGTTAGGGTTAGGGTTAGGGTAAGGTTAAGTGTTAGGGTAATGGTTAGGGTTAGTTTTAGGGTTAAAGTCAGGAAAACGTATGCGTAAGTATTAGGTGAATGTTAAGGGTAAGGTTAAGGTTAAGAGTAAGTGTAAGGTTTAGGGTAAGGGTTAGGTTACGAATAAGTGTTAGGGTAAGGGTAAGGTTAATGGTAACCGTAAGTGTAAAGGTAAGGGTTAGGGTAAGGGGAAGAGTAAGGGGAAGGGGAAGTCTAAGGGTCCGGGTCAGGGTAAAAGTTAGAGTAAGGGTTAGGGTTAGGGTTCGGTAAGGATAAGTGTTAGGGTAATGGTTACGGTTAATTTTAGGGTTATGGTGAGGGAAACGTAAGGGTATGTATTAGTTTAAGGGTAAGGTTAAAGTTAAGATTAAGTGTAAGGTTTAGGTTAAGGGTTAGGGTTAGAGTAAGGGTTAGGGTTAGGGTTAGGGTAAGGGTTAGGGATAATGTAAGGGTCAGGGTAAGGGTTGGGGTAAGGTTTAGTTTAAGGGTAAAAGTATAATGGTAAGGGTAAGAGTGAAGGTTAGGGTAATGGTTAGATTTAGGTAAGGGTGAGGGTTCGGGTAAGGTTTAGAATTAGGCAAACGGTAAGTGCAGCAGAAAGGGTAAGGTTTAGGATAAGGGTAAGTGTTATCATAAGGGTAAGGTTTAGGGTTAGCTTAATAGTAAGGTTAAGGGTAATTGTACGAGTAATTGCTAGGGTAAGTGCAAGCGTAAGTGTACATGTAAGTGTTGTTGTATGGCTTATGGTAAGGTTTAGGTTAAGGTTAAGGTTTATGTTAAGTGTAAGTGTAAGGGTAACGGAGACAGTAAAGGTAAGGGTAAGGGGAACGGTAAGGTTAAGGCTACAAGTACGTGTTAGGGTATGGGTTATGGTAAGGGTAAGGGTTAGGGTAAGGGTAAGTGTAAGGGTACGGGTCAGGGTAAGGGTTAGAGTAAGGGTTAGAGTTACGGTTAGGGTTAGGGTAAGGGTAAGTGTTGGGGTAATGGTTAGGGTTAATTTTAGGGTTAGGGTGAGGGAAACGTAAGGGTAAGTGTTAGTGTAATGGTTAAGGGTAAGGTTAAGAGTAAGTGTAAGTTTTAGGGTAAGGGTTAGGGTTAATGTAAGGGTCAGGGTAAGGGTTGGGGTAAGGTTTAGGGTTAGGGTTAGGTTAAGGGTAAAGATTAGGGCAAGGGTAAGGGCATGGATAAGGATAAGTGTAAGTGTTAGGGTAAGGGTAATGTTAAAGGTAACAGTAAGTGTAAGGAGAAGGGTTAGGGTAAGGGTAAGGGTAAGAGTATTGGTAATGATAAGGGTGAGGGTTACAGTAGGGGTAAATGCAAGGTTTAGATTTCGGCTAAGGGTAAGTGTAGCAGAAAGGGTAAGGTTTACTGTAAGGTTTCGGCTTAGGTTAAGGGTAAGGGTAAGGGTAATTGTACGAGTAATTTTAGGGTTAGGGTAAGGTCAAGTGTTAGGGTAATGTTTAGGGTTAATTTTAGGGTTAGGGTGAGGGAAACGTAAGGTTAAGTATTAGGTTACAGCTAAGGTTAAGGTTAAGAGTAAGTGTAAGGTTTAGGGTAAGGGTTAGGGTTAATTTAAGGGTCAGGGTAAGGGTTGGGGTAAGGTTTAGGGTAAGGGTTAGGGTTAATTTAAGGGTCAGGGTAAGGGTTGGGGTAAGGTTTAGGGTAAGGGTTAGGTTAAGGGTAAGTGTTAGGGTAAGAGTAAGGTTAATGGTAACCGTAAGTGTAAAGGTAAGGGTTAGGGTAAGGGTAAGAATAAGGGTATGGGTAATGGTAAGGGTGAGGGTAACAGTAAGGGTAAGTGTAAGGTTTAGATTTAGGCTAAGGGTAAGTGTAGCAGAAAGGGTAAGGTTTACGGTAAGGGTAAGTGTTAGGATAAGGGTAAGGTTTAGGGTTAGGTTAAGGGTAAGGGATAGGGTAAGGGATAGGGTAAGGGATAGGGATAGGGTAAGGTAAGGGTAAGGGTTAGGGTAACAGTAAGGGTAAGGGTACGGGTAGAAGTATGTGTTAGAGTAGGGGTTATGGTAAGGGTAAGGGTAAGGGTTAGGGTAAGAGTAAGTGTAAGGGTATGTGTAAGTGTACGGGTCACTGTAAGTGTTAGAGTAAGGGTTATGTTAGGGGTAACTGTTAGGGTAATGGTTAGGGTTAATTTTAGGGTTAGTGTGAGGAAAACGAAAAGGTAAGTATTAGGTTAAGGTTAAGAGCAAGTGTAAGGTTTAGGTTAAGGGTAAGGGTTAATGTAAGCGTCCTGGAAAGGGTTCAGGTAAGGTTTAGGGTTAGAGTTAGGTTAGGGTTAAGTGTTAGGAAAAGGGTAAGTTGTATGTATAAGAATAAGTGTGAGAGTAAGGGTATTGGTAATGATAAGGGTGAGGGTTAAGGATAAGGTATAAGGATAAGAGTATTTTAATTTTTTAATTCAATTAATTTTAAATTAAAATTTTTTAATTTAATTAATTAATATTTTAATTGTACGAGTAATTGTTAGGGTAAGTTTAAGCGTAAGTGTACATTTAAGTGTTGTTGTATGGCTTATTTTAAGGGTAAGGTTAAGTGTTAGCGTAATGGTTATGGTTAATTATAGGGTTAGGGTGAGAAAAACGTAAGGTTAAGTATTAGCTTAAGGTTAAGGGTAAGGTTAATGTTAAGAGTAAGTGTAAGGTTTAGGGTAAGGGTTAGGGTTAATTTAAGGGTCAGGGTAAGGGTTGGCGTAAGGTTTAGGGTAAGGGTTAGGTTCAGGATAAGTGTTAGGGTAAGGGTAAGGTTAATGGTAACCGTAAGTGTAAAGGTAAGGGTTAGGGTAAGGGTAAGGGTATGGGTAATGGTAAGGGTGAGGGTTATGCTAAGAGTAAGTGTAAGGTTTAGATTTAGGCTAAGGGTAAGTGTAGCAGAAAGGGTAAGGTTTACGGTAAGGTTTGAGGTTTAGGCTTAGGTTAAGGGTAAGGGTAAGGGTAAGGTTTAGGTTTAGGAAAAGGGTAAGTGTAGCAGAAAGGTTAAGGGTTAGGGTAAGTGTTAATGAAAGGGTAAGGTTAAGGGTAAGGGTAATGGTATGAATAAGGGTAAGGGTAAGGGAAATGGTACGGGTCAGGGTAAGGGTTAGAGTAAGGGTTTGAGTAAGGGTAAGGGTAAGGGTTAGGATAAGTGTAAGGGTGCAAGCAAGGATTAGGGCAAGAGTAAGTGTAAGGGTAATAGAAAGGGTTAGGGTAAGTTTAAGGGTAAGGGAAAGTGTTAGGATATGTTTTAGGGGAAGCAGAAGGGTAAGGGTTAGGTTAAGTGTAAGGGGAAGGGGAAGGTAAGGGGAAGGGTTGGAGTAAGGTATAGGGTAAGGGTAAGGTTATGGTTAAAGGAAAGAGTAAGGGTAAGGAAAAAGTAAAGGTAAGGATTTGGGTAATGGTAAGGGTGAGAAGGGTTAGGGTAAGGGTTACGGTAAGGGTTAGGTAACGCAGTGTACAACCTGGGACGTCACACGCAGAGCTGCCTCTGGCAAGGTGAGTGAGGAACAGATGTAGCAGTTGTTGTGTTGTAGGTCTCACTGTTCCTCTAAGCATCCCCTCTTTGTCTTTTAGAGGTGTTGTAGCTGTTTGAAGAGGGTAGATTGAAGCATCTGCCTCGGGGGCTGGTAAGCGGCAGAGGTAAGGGAGCAGATGAGAGTAACTTACCTAGTTGTGCTGTGTCTTTGGATGCTGCATCGGCCTATGCGTTTCTTTTTCTTTCACAGGTGTCTCGCACAGGCTCAAAGGAGCAAACTGCACTCTGAAGAGCTGTGTAAGAAGAGGGGCTGGTCATGAGCTGGGTTGGAGCAGAACGACCAAGTAGCACAAGGTGACTATGAAAGGTGTCCGTCTTGCTTTGCAGGTGCCGTGGCAGGCTCTCCACAGAAGTGGATAAGGATATGAGATAAGGCCAGAGAGCGACAAGGAGCGGCACGTGCAGGGATGGTTTTGAAGCGCTGCGGTGGCTTACTCTTCTGTTCATCAGGTGCCACAGGCAAGGTGGGTTGTAACATCAGTCGTTATATTTGCATGAAAGCAGTTCACTTGAATGCCACAGTGCATCTGAGTAGGGTGTTCTAGCAGAACAAGCTTGTCTGGCACAGCGGTGCCTGATGGCAGTGTGTTTCCTCAGGTGAAGAGGTGCCTGAAGCCCCATCCTATCTAGCCTGCACACAATTATCTGAGAATGAAAGCTGCTTTCCAGTAATTCAGAAAGCCAAGTTACGTCTCAGCCTTGAGCATCTCGGGCTTTTGGGCCTGTCTGTAACGTTTGGCACCAGCACTAATACTTTTTTTGGCATATGTTTAGCGTTTGGGGCCTGTGTCTGGGATTTGGGCCCTGTCTCGAACCAGTGGGGCTTTGTCCTGGGTTTTGGAGCCTGCCTCTAGAGTTCAGGGCCTGTGATTAGGCTTTTGGGGTCTGTGTCTGGGGGCCGGTATCTGGGGGCAAGGGGGGAGCTGCTTGTAGACCCTTGGGGCCGGCATTGAGGGGGTTGGGAGCTGACTCTACACCTTTGGGGCCTGCTTCTGGGGGCGGGGGGGGGTTGAGACCAGCATCTGGGGGAGGGGTGGGAGCTCTTTGTATTCCTTTGGAGCCTGTGTCGGGGGGCGGGGGCGGGGGGGAAGGGGAGGGTTGGTTGGGAGGTGCTTGTACACTGTTGGAGCCTGGGTTGAGGGAGGAGGTTTGGAGCTGCTTCTACACCTTTGGGCCTGGCATCGGGGGTAGGGGGTTGGGTGCTGGTTGTAGGGGCCTGTGTTTGGGGGGGGGGGGCTTGGGACCTGCGTCTGGGGGAGGGGTGGGAGCTGCTTGTACACCTTTGGGGCCTGCATGTGTGGGGGGTCAGGGCCTGTGTCTAGCGGGCTGGGAACTGCTTGTACAATGTAGGAATCTGTTTCTGCAGGGTGGCTGGGAGCTGTTTGTACAACTTTGGGGCCAGCATCTGGGGGTGGCTGGGAGCTGCCTGTACACTGTAGGGGCCTGTGTTTGTGGGGGCCTTGGGGGCCTCCCTCGGGGGGGGGGGGGGGGGAGGGTTGGGAGCTGCTTGTATAGGGTAGGGGGCGTGCCTGGCAGGGGTTGGGAGCTGCTTGTAGAATTTGGGTCGCTGTGTCTGGGGGGGCGGTTGGGGCCTGTGTCTCAGGGGTGTTGGGAACTGGTTGTACACCTTTGGGTCCTGTCTCAGGGGGGGAACTACTTGTACACTTTTGGGGGCTGTATTTGAGGGGGGTTGGGAGCTGCTTGTGCACTTTTGGACCTATGTTTAGGCTGGTTGGGAGTTGCTCATGCATTCTAGGTGCCTCCCTTTTGAGAAGGGTTGGGGCCTGCATCTGTGGGTGGTTGGGAGCTGCTTGTACACTATAGGGGCCATGGTCTTGGAGGGGGGTCTGGGCTGTTTATACACCTTTGTGGCCTGTGTTTGGGGGGGGGGGTGGGCCTGTGCCTGGGGAAGTTGGGAGCTGTTTGTTCACTCTAGGAGCCTCCATTTGGGGGTCTTTGGGGCCTCCCTTTGAGGGGGAGGGAGTTGGGAGTTGGTTGTACACCTCCGCATCCCGTGTCTTGGGGGGGGTGGGGGGAGTGGGACCGGTCTCTGAAGGGGCGGGTTGTGAGCTGCTTGTACACCTGTGTCGGGGGGAGGGTAGGGGGGATGGCGGGGGTCGGGTCCGGGTCTTGGGCCAGTGTCTGGGTGGAATCCAGTTCTTGGGAGGGGGTGGTGGGGTAGGAGCTGCTTGTGGGCATTTGGGGTCTGCATCTGGGTGTGGTTGGTGCCTGCTTCTGTTGGCAGTTTGGGGCCTGCTTGTAGACTTGTGCAGCCTGGGTTTGGGGGCTTTTCTGTAACGTTTGGGGCCTGCATTTTTGCTTTGGGATGCATCTTGAGCTTTTGAGGCCTAGCAGTAGCATTTGGGGCCTGCATCTGGGGCTTTTCTGTAGCATTTTGGTTGCGTATTTGTGATTTGGGGCCTGTATCGTGGGTTTTGCCTTTTTTGTAGTTTCCATCTTTGTGTGTGTGTGTTTCGTTGTTGGTTGTCTGGGGTTAGGGGCAGTTTGGGGTTTGGATTAAGGTCAGTGTCATTAGCGTTAGGGGGTTGATAATAAGGGTTAGGGTTGTGGTTAGAGTTGTTAGGTTTAAGGGGAATAAGGATTTCAGGGTAAGGGGATCAAGGTTGTGGGAATAAAAATGTTGTTTTTGCGCAGTTACATCCTGTAGAGGGAAGGAAGGTGGTATTGAGATATGTTTGCAGTGATAAGACAGCTTAACAGTGTGAAATGAGTTCATCTGATTCGTGTCAATATGGAACAATGCTAGGGCCGCATGATATGATGAAAAGTCTGAGAAAACCAGAGTGGTTAATATATATAGTTCTTGTATCTTGCAAAGGAATGGTCCATCAATTCGGGTCAATAGGGGATAAGAGAACAAAGGGGTTTCAGAATAACTGCTAACTATTACAACTGTTGCATGGGACACTATGCAAGTGTCTGCCATCCAGCCAAGATGGACAAAGGAGATGGACAAGAGAAAAGCCTGGGAGGAAGACTACGAGCCTTCAGTACGAGCGGCCCCCAGAGGGACCACCGGAGACTGATAACGCCTGCACCAGTGGGAGGGTTTGGATTCTGGGAACTAATTAGAATAACCCTGCCTTTTGTAGAAGTAGTAATGAATATGTATTAGCCTAGCAGCATAAAAACCAGCCGCCTGATGTAACTTGTGTGCGTCTTGGTGGAGCAGAGACTCCTGGCGCACCCAGCGCTGCTTGCTTACCTCTATTCATTTAATAAATTGTAAATTTCAATTGCAATCCTATTTGGGACCCAGTCATTTATTACAAGTGGGCGCTCGTCCGGGAGGGCTTTGGTTCCTGATTTCTGGTTTGATCTAGGAGAGGCACCCCCACCATTTGGTGGCTGCTGTTTGAGTCAGGTCGGAACTAATGGCATCTTGAACCTGAATAAAGGTAAGCAAAGTTTCTGATTCTTTTTTTCAGCTCCCTTGCCAGCTGCAGCACTATATTTTGCCCGTAACTGTGTGTGTGAAGATCCGAACGAAGATGACGGAGTCGTAAGCATTTAAAGCATATACCGTTCGGTTGGGTGGGGTTCGGTTGCCTGTGTGTGTAAGAGTGTGACTGAGATGGAACTTAGTTCCGAAGCGATTGTGAAGGTCTTCTAACCGCGTTTTCAATCTCCCACGAGGGACGTGGCCGGTGAAGGACCGAAGGGATTCCTATAGGATTTGTGGGTGTGTGATAGGTCCTCGACCCCCTGCAAGACACTCTTACTAAGGTAACCAAGGGCTGTGGGAATTGCCAGAGTAAAATTCCTAGATGGGTCAGACAAAATCGAAGACCAGAGACCGGAAGAAAGGGAGCAAATTACCAGTCATACCACCAGAAAGTCCATTAGGAATAACGATTCGAAATTGGAATGATAGGGACCCCAGAAAAGGAAAAAGTAAATTAAAAATGGTCCAGTATTGTGTGACAGAATGGCCAAAGGAGCCTTTAAGACTACATGTCTTTTGGCCTGTTTTTGGATCCTTCGAAGACTGGATTTGCCAGGCCTTAAATATCCATGTTAATTCAAAGGAACCTTTTAGCCAGGAAGAAAGTGATTATGCAGGATTATGGATCAGGAGGACTTCAGGTCCTTTTCCAGCCTCAATATTTACACTAAAAGCAGGTAAGAAATTTGAAGAACAAGAAGAACATGAAAAAGAAAAAGAAGATAAACGTGAGCCGTTGGATAAGCTACCACCTCCATATCCTAACAATCCACCCCCGGCGGCTCCCCCTCCGGTGGCTGTGGTATCGCCACCAGTACCACCGTTGCCCCAGCTTCCACCACCAACAGCACCAGAATTAGACCGACCTCCGGCCGCATGCAGGAGAAGTAGGACGGACGTATCTGAGAGGGCTTCTCTATATCCCTTAAGGGAGGTAACTGGTATATAACTGGTGCGCGTCTTGGTGGAACAGACTCCCGGCGTACCCAGCACTGTTTGCTTACCTCTATTCATTCAGTGAATTGTAAACTTTGATTGTAATCCTATTTGGGACTTTTATTTATTATAACAGACAACCTTGTAAAACGCAGACAACCAGAATCCTTACAGCAATTAGGTGGAAATCACGGCGTAAGAAACATTACCACCTCAAAGAGTAAAAACCTCAAAAGAAATGTGACTTGTAACAGGCCAGCAGCTGTGTATTTTCTGTGAAGCACCAGCTAGATTATGAACCTTGAATAGCACAGTTAAAGGGGAAACAGGGGAGGGTCCCGGTCCTCGGCAGAAAAAAAAAGTGTATAAACTGTGTATGGAATTAGTAGGCACCCTCCTGCTTGTGGGACACCCGCCATTGTAATCTCGAATAATAATGCTACTGTACTGAGATCCTCGACTCAGCCTATGCTATTTGCTACAGATAAGACAATGAACAAACATTTATGGTGTATTACCCTAAGTTTTTGGGTTAGGGTTTTTTGCGTCTTAATGTTTTGGGGTTAGGGTTTGGAGCGCCCTAAGTTTTTGGGCTAGGGCTTTGAGCATTCCTAACGGTTTGGGTTGGGTTTGGGTTTTGAGCATCCTAAGATTTTGTTAGGGGTTTTAGGCATAGGTCTTCAGGGTTTTAGTGTGGTAAATAGTTTGGGTTAGATCTGTAGGGGTTTCGAGGTTTTTTGGATGTTAGGGCTTGAGGCCTTTTTTGTAAGGGCGGTGTGGGTTCCAGTGAGTGCTGGTAAATGCAGTTCTCGAGCACTCAGTCTGTGATTGGCCATGCTGGCTGTGCGGGGAATGCTGGTAGGTGTAGTTTTCCGGCACTGGGAGCCCATGTTGTGTGCCCAGAGCATGCCGGGAGATGTAGTTCTCGGGACTCCGGACTTCCGGGAGGCCATGTTGCGTTCCCAGAGTATGCCGGGAAATGTAGTTTTCGGATTCGGGACTTCCGGGAGGCCATGTTGAATGCCCAGAGCATACCGGGAGATGTAGTTCTCGGGAACTAGGGTTAGGGTTAGGGGCTAGGGCTGGGGCTAGAGTTAGGGTTTCGGGTGAGGGTTGGGGTTGGGGGTTATTGTTAGGGTTAGTGGTTTAGGGTTAGGCTTAGAGGGTTATGGTTAGGGATAGGTTAGGGGTAGGTTTAGAGGGTTAGGGTAAGGGTTAGGGGTTAGGGGTTGGGACTGTGGTTAGGCTTAGGGTAAGGGTTAGGGTGAGAGTATTAGGGTTAGGGTTCGGGTTCAGATTAGGGTAAGGGTTAGGGCAAAGGTAAGTGTTAGGGTAAGGCTAAGGGTAAGGCTTAGGGTGAGGATAAGGTTTAGGGAAAGGGTTAGGTTTAGGGTAAGGGTAGGGTAAGGATTAGGGTAAGGGTAAGGATTAGGGTTAGGTTTAGGGTAAGAATAAGGGTAAGCTAATGGTTAGGATAAGGGTAAGGGTTAGGGTAAAGGTTTTCATTTGTTAAAGCTGAAACGCAGTATGCAATCTGGGACGTCACAGCCAGAGCTGCCTATGGCAAGGTGAGAGAGGAAAAGATGGAGCAGATGTTCTACTCCTAGTTTTTTCTTTATACGTAAATAAAAGTTTGAGCTAATTCCAGTTGGAAGAGTTCCAATTACTTGCTTGGTCATAATGTCTTTTAATATTGAAAGCTGCAGCAAAAGCATGGGGATTTTTGCTTCTAGAAACACCCTAGTTCTCTTGTCTGCACTATGCATGCTTTTGAGCTAAAACTGATTAAAAAATAAAAAGAAAAATCACACACACACACACAAAAAAAAAAACACACACCACAGATGCTGCTGCTCTCTTCCTACTTCCTTGTGCTTTGCCCCTACCCTTCCCAGGTGATTGGATTTGGGTGCTAGTCGGGGCCAAATGGTATGTGAGTCCCAGGCATCCCCTCAGAGAGCTCATTCTGCTTGGGCTGCTCTTTGGGGTGTTTGTTTTTCCTTCGGTCAGTTGCAGGCTTCTTCAGGTGGATGAGAGTTTATGGACTGATGCGTTTCCAAGTAGCGAGGGGTACGCACATCTTTTTGAGGTAACAGCTAGTAGGATCTGTTAGAATAAACTAATGTAGTATTGATGCCTTTATTGCATGCAGTTCTTTATCAGGTGAGTAACTGTTGCGAGTAACTGAAGTCAATGTTACTTGGTGTGTTTGCTATGCAGTGCCTGTGCGGACTATTGCACGAGACACAGCTTTCTGACATCTGGCCCAGCAACTACTAAATAAGGGGAGGGGAGAAGCTGAAGAACGACCAAAGGACAAAGCCTGGGAGGAAGACTACGAGCCTTCAGTACGAGCGGCCCCCAGAGGGACCACCGGAGACTGATAACGCCTGCACCAGTGGGAGGGTTTGGATTCTGGGAACTAATTAGAATAACCCTGCCTTTTGTAGAAGTAGTAATGAATATGTATTAGCCTAGCAGCATAAAAACCAGCCGCCTGATGTAACTTGTGTGCGTCTTGGTGGAGCAGAGACTCCTGGCGCACCCAGCGCTGCTTGCTTACCTCTATTCCTTTAATAAATCATAAACATTAATTGTAAGCCTATTTGGGACTCGGTCATTTATTACAAGTGGGACCTCCCGATGGGTGGAAGCTGTCGGGATAGCTCGGGATGCTGAGGCGTGGTGCTGCAAGGAGGTTGGTGGTCGGTGGCGCCCTGGGGCAGGCCGAATTGGGAGGGGGCGAGGCGGCGGGTGGTCGGTGGCTTCTGTGGAAAAGGCGCTTGTATGGGGGGGCTGCGCATTCAGAGGAACCTTGACAGGCTGCAGATAGGGGCAGGCAGGAACCTTTTGAAGTTCAGGAGAGGGAAATGCCAAGCCCTACCCCTAGGGAGAAACACCTCTGTTTACCAGCACTGGCTAGCTCGATACTGAATAAGCATTTCTTCATGGAAGGGGTGCTTTGCTATTAGAACAGGCTGCCCGGGGAAGTGGTAAGAGACCGGATCCTTGAAAGTATTGAAGAGACATGTGGACATAGCCCGGGAGTCCGGCCTCCGGCAGGGCGGGAGCTGGCTCTTCCGAGCCCCTGTGCTCCGGTCTTGTGCGACGCGTTTGCAAGCAGCACCGGGTGCCGGGTCCGACATCGGACGGTTCGGGGACGGCGATTCCGGGGCCGTCGGCTAGCGGGGGCCGGCTATGTCGTGTCCCGGGGATCCGACTTCAGGGGGCGTGGGGGCCGGCCGTGCAGTGAAGCGGGGGGCTGGCGTCCGCCGGCTTTCCAGAGAGCGGGCTTTCGGTGCCGTGCGGTTCGGTGGCCGGCCGTCCCGAAACGCTGGGCACCGGTCTTGTGCTAGACTCAGCGGGCTCCGGGGCCGAACTCGGCTTCTCGGGGCCGGCGGTCGCGGTGTCCAGGTGTCCCGCCTCGGGCGGCGCGGGGCCGGCTGTCCCTAGCAGCTGGGTTCCCAAGAGCTTCTGGGCTCCCAAGCGTCGCCCAAGAACGGATCCCAGAGAATCGGGACGGCCGGCCACACCGCTGCGACTAGCACAAGCGTCTCCCGACAACGGAGCCCAGGAGCTTGCGAGGGTCAGATTCCGCGCCCCGGGATAGAGAAACGGGGAGCGCGGGTCGGCCGGCCGCAGCTTCGCACGGGACCGAACCCCCTGTCTCCGGCACGGCCAGACCCCGAGCCGGCAGACAGCAGCCTCCCGCTTCACGGCACAGTCGGCCCCCAACCCGCCCGAGTTCTGATCGCCGGCACACGGGACAGCCGGCCGCGCCGCCCGAGGCCGGACACCTGGAGCCCGGGACCGCCGTCCCTGACAAAGCCAACGTCGGACCCGGACCCCGGTGCGGCTAGCACACGCGTCGCCCAGGACCGCAGCCTAGGACCTCGGGACGGTCGCATCCCGCGCCTCCGGCAGGAGCTACCCGGGAGGGCAGGACGGCCTGCCGCAGCTCCGCGAGAGACCGAACCTGCTGGATTCCGGGACGGCCAGAGCCCGAGCCGGTGGGCAGCAGCCTCCCGCTTCACGGCTCGGCAGGCACCCACGTCGCCCGACTTCGGACCCACGGGACAGCCGGCACCCGCGCCGCCGGAGGCCGGACACACGGGCCTCGGCATCGCCGTCCCCGAACCGCACGAAGTCACACACGGTCTCCGGTGCGTCCAGCACACGCATCGCAAAGACCGGAGCCCAGATTATAGGATCAGCCAGCCCCGCGCCGCCCGAGGAAGGACCGGGAACCCGGTGCGCTTGGCACATGCGTCGCCCAAGAACGGCGCCCAGGGCCGCGGGATGGTCGTGCGTCACGCAGCCCGAGTTCGGACCCCCGGAACACGGGACAGCCGGCACCCGTGCCTGGCTCTTAGGGACTTGGAAAGAGTCCTGATGCTGTGCCAGCACTATGCAGCAATAGGCACAACACTGGAGTGATTTCAGTGTTGTTCCAGCTACGAGTGCAGAGTACAGCACTGTGCGGGCTGCTGCAGGGAAACGGTGACTCCAGCTCAGACAGACGCAACACAACTTCCACCCCTTATTCCATAACATTTGTGTCACAATCAGGTACAGTTTAGTATATAGATGGTCTCATCACCATAGTTTTCTGTCCATTGAAGCATTTTTATGTCTGTACTTCTCTTTATTCTATAGGTCTTTTCCCAAAATGCTCATAAAAACTGTTGATGGTTTCACCATCATCTGTCAAAGTGGTCACTCAGGGCAGGCGAAGTTGGTTTTCTTGACACCAGCACCAGCTTAGCTCACATCACTGTTGCACTTGCCTGGTTCCTTGCAAAGTTGACCTTTCATTGGTTCTGCAGTGTCCTCCTACAACACATAACTTGGATGACAGATTAATTTTCTCCCAGTGTTAAATCTCCTTGAGGCACACACTTGATATCCCCATCTTTCTGCATCACCCACTAGGTTTACCCTGGACCTTGGGCAAAGACAATCCCACGAGTGGGTTTGCCTTTTCCCATGGCAGGGGCAACCCACACCGCCTTCCCCATCCACTTCCCCACATGCACTACAATGACTTTAGCTTCTCCCACAGTGTGTAGGGGTTTTGTTTCAGCAGGACCAGCACGGCTTTCAGACCCCCTGTTGTTAACTAACCAAGTGGCCTCTGGTAGGTTTATATCCTAATGTTTCCATGTCGCAGCACCCAATGCTCGCAGCATAGTTTTTAACAGTCCATTGTACCTCTCAATCTTCCCAGAAGCTTGTGGGATCCCAGCTGCTTGGCTTCGTTGCCTTCTAGCTGTTGGGTATTGGCCCCACTATCCCAGTGTCAAAGCAGCCAAGTGAGGATGTGCTCACCTGGACGGCGACTAAAGGCTTTTCGTATTTCTCGCAGCTCACTCAAGGATAGAGACCGAGTAGTTTCTGATTCATCTATGATTTCAGTCTCTTCTTCGTGATGTTGCCGTGATAACGCTGCTTTAGAGCCGCTTGCCTTTTCCTCTTCTCCCTCATCCATAGGAGGCGCTCCTTCCCTTACTAAACGACCTGATCTCCGTTTCCACTGTTTTGTCTTTACTACGGGGGCGACTGATACCAAAGATGGTCGGTCCTCTGGGGTGATCACAGTGTGTGCTGTCTCATCATCAAATTCAAGAACCTCCCTATCCCCTTGAGGGTGCTGGGCAATGTTAATTGACATCTGATAGGCGTAAGCCAGACCCCAGCAGAGTGCAGCCAGCTGGCGGAGTTCTCTAGTATTGCCAGGGTCAGGGCATACATCTTTCTACCAGCTTTCTTGGATTTTGTACTTGTTCAGGGGTGAAATTTAGAACCATTGGAGGAGAAAACCGTGATAGGTACCTGCCCAAATCCCCCCACACACCTTGCCACCCACAACTTTGTCTGGGGACAGGTCCTTGGATAATATTCTTAATAAACTGCTTTGCCTTGGGGAAGAAGACAAACACTACACCTAGTAAGAGGAGGATAATATCTCACCAGGGGTATCCAAGATACTGAAAGGCTGCTGTAATTAGCCCACAGGGAGAAAAGTAGAAGACACCACACCCGATATTATTCACTGATTGACTGCTGGGGGCAAAAAAGAAGGCACTGTAATTCTTAATATTGTCAATAAGATAATCTCCAGGAGACCAGGAGGATAACAATGCCGGGCTTGAATACCAAACCAAACTGAAGGCCAGTATGTTACAGCACAACGTGTTAAAAAAACAAGCACAGACTTCAACATTTTCTCCGATCGGATGTAAAGGAAAAAAGAAAACAGAGAGTGGGCTACATACAACATATCCACAGAGAAAAGTATTACCAGAAAACCGAGCATTATGACAACCAATATGTTAGTTGTAAATACTTCAATCAATACTACTGTTATCTCAACCCTCGAGCCCCACGTTGGGCGCCAAAAAGGACAGTGCTGGTTTTACTCAGGTGGGGAGCCGAGCTCCACCACAACCGCTCCCTCACTCCCCCTCTCCTCAAAGAGGGAGGGGGAGAAAATACAACACAATCCCGGGGCACGGGATTCTGTCCTCCGGTGGCGCGGGTGCCAGTTGTCCTGTGTTCCGGGGGTCCGAACTCGGGCTGCGTGACGCACGGCCATCCCGCAGCCCTGGGTGCCGTTCTTGGGCGACGCATGTGCCAAGCGCACCGGGTTCCCGGTCCTTCCTCGGGCGGCGCGGGGCTGGCTGATCCTATAATCTGGGCTCCGGTCTTTGCGATGCGTGTGCTGGACGCACCGGAGACCGTGTGTGACTTCGTGCGGTTCGGGGACGGCGATCCCGAGGCCCGTGTGTCCGGCCTCCGGCGGCGCGGGTGCCGGCTGTCCCGTGGGTCCGAAGTCGGGCGACGTGGGTGCCTGCCGAGCCGTGAAGCGGGAGGCTGCTGCCCACCGGCTCGGGCTCTGGCCGTCCCGGAATCCAGCAGGTTCGGTCTCTCGCGGAGCTGCGGCAGGCCGTCCTGCCCTCCCGGGTAGCTCCTGCCGGAGGCGCGGGATGCGACCGTCCCGAGGTCCTAGGCTGCGGTCCTGGGCGACGCGTGTGCTAGCCGCACCGGGGTCCGGGTCCGACTTTGGCTTTGTCAGGGACGGCGGTCCCGGGCTCCAGGTGTCCGGCCTCGGGCGGCGCGGCCGGCTGTCCCGTGTGCCGGCGATCAGAACTCGGGCGGGTTGGGGGCCGACTGTGCCGTGAAGCGGGAGGCTGCTGTCTGCCGGCTCGGGGTCTGGCCGTGCCGGAGACAGGGGGTTCGGTCCCGTGCGAAGCTGCGGCCGGCCGACCCGCGCTCCCCGTTTCTCTATCCCGGGGCGCGGAATCTGACCCTCGCAAGCCCCTGGGCTCCGTTGTCGGGAGACGCTTGTGCTAGTCGCAGCGGTGTGGCCGGCCGTCCCGATTCTCTGGGATCCGTTCTTGGGCGACGCTTGGGAGCCCAGAAGCTCTTGGGAACCCAGCTGCTAGGGACAGCCGGCCCCGCGCCGCCCGAGGCGGGACACCTGGACACCGCGACCGCCGGCCCCGAGAAGCCGAGTTCGGCCCCGGAGCCCGCTGAGTCTAGCACAAGACCGGTGCCCAGCGTTTCGGGACGGCCGGCCACCGAACCGCACGGCATCGAAAGCCCGCTCTCTGGAAAACCGGCGGACGCCAGCCCCCCGCTTCACTGCACGGCCGGCCCCCACGCCCCCTGAAGTCGGATCCCCGGGACACGACATAGCCGGCCCCCGCTAGCCGACGGCCCCGGAATCGCCGTCCCCGAACCGTCCGATGTCGGACCCGGCACCCGGTGCTGCTTGCAAACGCGTCGCACAAGACCGGAGCACAGGGGCTCGGAAGAGCCAGCTCCCGCCCTGCCGGAGGCCGGACTCCCGGGCTATGTCCACATGTCTCTTCAATACTTTTAAGGATCGGGTCTCTTACCACTTCCCCCGGGCAGCCTGTTCTAATAGCAAAGCACCCCTTCCATGAAGAAATGCTTATTCAGTATCGAGCTAGCCAGTGCTGGTAAACAGAGGTGTTTCTCCCTAGGGGTAGGGCTTGGCATTTCCCTCTCCTGAACTTCAAAAGGTTCCTGCCTGCCCCTATCTGCAGCCTGTCAAGGTTCCTCTGAATGCGCAGCCCCCCCATACAAGCGCCTTTTCCACAGAAGCCACCGACCACCCGCCGCCTCGCCCCCTCCCAATTCGGCCTGCCCCAGGGCGCCACCGACCACCAACCTCCTTGCAGCACCACGCCTCAGCATCCCGAGCTATCCCGACAGCTTCCACCCATCGGGAGGTCCCACTTGTAATAAATGACCGAGTCCCAAATAGGCTTACAATTAATGTTTATGATTTATTAAAGGAATAGAGGTAAGCAAGCAGCGCTGGGTGCGCCAGGAGTCTCTGCTCCACCAAGACGCACACAAGTTACATCAGGCGGCTGGTTTTTATGCTGCTAGGCTAATACATATTCATTACTACTTCTACAAAAGGCAGCGTTATTCTAATTAGTTCCCAGAATCCAAACCCTCCCACTGGTGCAGGCGTTATCAGTCTCCGGTGGTCCCTCTGGGGGCCGCTCGTACTGAAGGCTCGTAGTCTTCCTCCCAGGCTTTGTCCTTTGGTCGTTCTTCAGCTTCTCCCCTCCCCTTATTTAGTAGTTGCTGGGCCAGATGTCAGAAAGCTGTGTCTCGTGCAATAGTCCGCACAGGCACTGCATAGCAAACACACCAAGTAACATTGACTTCAGTTACTCGCAACAGTTACTCACCTGATAAAGAACTGCATGCAATAAAGGCATCAATACTACATTAGTTTATTCTAACAGATCCTACTAGCTGTTACCTCAAAAAGATGTGCGTACCCCTCGCTACTTGGAAACGCATCAGTCCATAAACTCTCATCCACCTGAAGAAGCCTGCAACTGACCGAAGGAAAAACAAACACCCCAAAGAGCAGCCCAAGCAGAATGAGCTCTCTGAGGGGATGCCTGGGACTCACGTACCATTTGGCCCCGACTAGCACCCAAACCCAATCACCTGGGAAGGGTAGGGGCAAAGCACAAGGAAGTAGGAAGAGAGCAGCAGCAGCATCTGTGGTGTGTGTTTTTTTTTTTGTGTGTGCGTGTGTGATTTTTCTTTTTATTTTTTAATCAGTTTTAGCTCAAAAGCATGCATAGTGCAGACAAGAGAACTAGGGTGTTTCTAGAAGCAAAAATCCCCATGCTTTTGCTGCAGCTTTCAATATTAAAAGACATTATGACCAAGCAAGTAATTGGAACTCTTCCAACTGGAATTAGCTCAAACTTTTATTTACGTATAAAGAAAAAACTAGGAGTAGAACATCTGCTCCATCTTTTCCTCTCTCACCTTGCCATAGGCAGCTCTGGCTGTGACGTCCCAGATTGCATACTGCGTTTCAGCTTTAACAAATGAAAACCTTTACCCTAACCCTTACCCTTATCCTAACCATTAGCTTACCCTTATTCTTACCCTAAACCTAACCCTAATCCTTACCCTTACCCTAATCCTTACCCTACCCTTACCCTAAACCTAACCCTTTCCCTAAACCTTATCCTCACCCTAAGCCTTACCCTTAGCCTTACCCTAACACTTACCTTTGCCCTAACCCTTACCCTTACCCTAATCTGAACCCGAACCCTAACCCTAATACTCTCACCCTAACCCTTACTCTAACCCTAACCACAGTCCCAACCCCTAACCCCTAACCCTCTAAACCTACCCCTAACCTATCCCTAACCATAACCTTCTAAGCCTAACCCTAAACCACTAACCCTAACAATAACCCCCAACCCCAACCCTCACCCGAAACCCTAACTCTAGCCCCAGCCCTAGCCCCTAACCCTAGTTCCCGAGAACTACATCTCCCGGTATGCTCTGGGCATTCAACATGGCCTCCCGGAAGTCCGGAGTCCCGAGAACTACATCTCCCGGCATGCTCTGGGCACACAACATGGCCTCCCAGTGCTGGAAAACTACACCTACCAGCATTCCCCGCACAGCCAGCATGGCCAATCACAGGCCGAGTGCTCGAGAACTGCATTTACCAGCACTCACTGGAACCCTCACCGCCCTTACAAAAAAAGCCTCAAGCCCTAACATCCAAAAAAACCTCGAAACCCCTACAGACCTAACCCAAACTATTTACCACACTAAACCCCTGAAGACCTATGCCTAAAACCCCCAACCCAAAATCTTAGGATGCTCAAAACCCAAACCCAACCCAAAACGTTAGGAATGCTCAAAGCCCTAGCCCAAAAACTTAGGGCGCTCCAAACCCTAACCCCAAAACATTAAGACGCAAAAAACCCTAACCCAAAAACTTAGGGTAATACACCATAAATGTTTGTTCATTGTCTTTTGTATTATAAAAACAAGGAGTTCTGTTTGAGGAGCGGGAGTTGCGAAAGCTCCCTGCAGAAGTAAGGAGCTGCATAATGCTTGCCTAGACCCTATGAAAATTCTTTTGCTTAATTTTCTTTAAACCGTTGGGTTTCATTGGGTTTTCCGTGGTCATCATGGTGGAAAAGTGTAAATTGTGGGTTTTGGAGAACATCAGGTAGGTTTAGGGGGACTTTTGGGGTGGATTCATGGTATTTGTTTTTTTTTTCTGTATTTTTGGGGTGATCCCGTTCTTTTTTGGGGTGTTTTTGATGTGTTTTTGGGTCTCCGTTAGGTTTTGTTGGGTTCTTGTTGGTCATCATGTTGGAAAAGTGTAAATTGTGGGTTTTGGAGAATATCAGGTGTTTTTAAGTTTTTTTGGGTGGTATATCTATGGTTTTGGGGGAATTCTTCTGTTTTTTTTTTTTTAGCGTTTTCTTCTGTTTTTGGGGTGGTCCCGTTCTTTTTTGGGGTGTTTTGGACGTGTTTTGGGTTCTCCGTTGGGTTTCGTTGGGTTTTCCATGGTCATCATGGTGGAAAAGGGTAAATTTGTGGGTTTTGGAGAACATCAGGTAGGTTTAGGCTGGTTTTGGGATTGGATCTGTGCTTTTTGGGGATTTTCTTCCAGTTTATGGGTGATCCCTTTCTTTTTTGGGGTGTTTTTGACGTGTTTTGGTGTCTCCTTTTGGGTTTTCGTTTGGTTCATGTTGGTCATCATGGTGAAAATTGTAAATTTTTGGGGGGGGAATTTTCTTCCAGTTTTGGGGGTGATCCCGTTCTTTTTTGGGGTGTTTTTGACATGTTTTGGGGTCTCTGTTGGGTTTTGTTGGGTTCTTGTTTTTCATCATGTTGGAAAAGTTTAACTTGCGTGTTTTGGAGAACATCAGGTAGGTTTAGTGTGGTTTTGGGGTGGATCTATGTTTTTTGGGGATTTTCTTCCAGTTTTGGGGGTGATTCCGTTCTTGTTTGGGGTGTTTTTGACTTGTTTTGGGGTCTCCGTTGGGTTTTAGTTGGATTCTCGTTGGTCCTTAAGGGAAATGGGAGTGGATTGTGGGTTTTGAAGAAGATCAGGTGAGTTTAGGGTGGTTTTGCAGGGAAATTCATAGTTTTTGGTGTTTTTTCTTCTGATTCAGTTATTTTTTGGGGTGTTTTTGAGGTGTTTTGGGGTTTCCGTTGGGTTTCGTTGAGTTCCTAATGGGTTTTATGGTGGTTGGGAGTGGACATTTGGATTTGGAGAACATCAGGTACGTTTAGAGTGGTTTTGGGATTGGATCCGTGCTTTTTGGGGTTTTCTTTGGTTTGGGGGGTGATCCTGTTCTTGTTTGGGGTGTTTTTGACGTGTTTTGGGTTCTCCGTTGGGTTTCGTTGGGTTTTCCGTGGTCATCATGGTGGAAAAGTGTAAATTGTGGGTTTTGGAGAACATCAGGTAGGTTTATGAGGACTTTTGGGGCAGATTCATGGTTTTTATGGTTTTCTTCTGTTTTTTCTAGTGATCCAGTTGGTTTTCGGCGTGTTTTTGACGTGTTTTGTGGTCTCCGTTGGGTTTCGTTGGGTTTTCCGTGGTCATCATGGTGGAAAAGTGTAAATTGTGGGTTTTGGAGAACATCAGGTAGATTTAGGGTGTTTTTGGGGTGGATCTATGGTTTTGGGGGATTTTGTTCCAGTTTTGGGTGATCGAATTCATTTTTGGGGTGTTTCTGACGTGTTTTGGGTTCTTCGTTGGGTTTCATTGGGTTTTCCGTTGTCATCATGGTGGAAAAGTGTAAATTGTGGGTTTTGGAGAACATCAGGTAGGTTTAGGGGGACTTTTGGGGTGGATTCATGATATATGGGGTTTTCTTCTGTTTTTTTTTTTTTTTTTTTTTGGCGGGGGGTGATCCAATTCATTTTGGGGGTGTTTTTGACGTGTTTTGGGGTCTCCATTGGGTTTCGTTGCGTTTTCCGTGGTCATCATGGTGGAAAAGGGTAAATTGTTGGTTTTGGAGAACATCAGGTAGGTTTAGGTTGGTTTTGGGATTGGATCTATGGTTTTGGGGGATTTTCTTTTGTTTTTGGGGGTGATCCCGTTCTTTTTTGGGGTGTTTTTGACGTGTTTTGGGGTCTCCGTTGGTATTCCTTGGGTTTTCCGTGGTCATGGTGGTGGAAAATCGTAAATTGTGGGTTTTGGAGAGCTTCAGGTAGGTTTAGGGGAATTTTGGGGTGGATTCATGGTATTTAGGCTTTTCTTCTGTTTTTTTGGGGTGATCCTGTTCTTTTTTGGGGTGTTTATGACGTGTTTTGGGGTCTCCGTTGGGTTTTAGTTGGGTTCTTGTTGGTCATCATGGTGAAAAAGTGTAAATTGTGGCTTTTGGAGAACATCAGGTAGGTTTAGGGGGACTTTTGGGGCAGAGTCATGTTTTTTGGTGTTTTCTTCTGTTTCTTGGGGTGGTCCCGTTCTTTTTTGGGAAATTTTTGAGGTGTTTGGTGGTCTCCGTTGGGTTTTGTTTTGTACTCGTTGGTCATCGTGGTGGAAAATGGTAAATTGTGGGTTTTGGAGAACATCGGGTAGGTTTAGGGTGGTTTTGGGATTGGATCCGTGCTTTTTGGGGATTTTCTTCCAGTTTATGGGTGATCCCTTTATTTTTGGGGTGTTCTTGACGTGTTTTGGTGTCTCGTTTTGGGTTTTCGTTTGGTTCATGTTGGTCATCCTGGTGAAAAAGTGTAAATTGTGGGTTTTGGAGAACATCAGGTAGGTTTAGGGGGACTTTTGGTGTGGATCTATGGCTTTTGGGGTTTTCTTTTGTTTTTAGGGTTTTTCCCGTTCTTGTTTTGGGTGTTTTTGACTTCTTTTGGGGTCTCCGTTGGGTTTCGTTGGGTTTTCCATGGTCATCATGTTGGAAAATTGTAAATTGTGGGTTTTGGAGATCATCAGGTAGGTTTAGGGTGGTTTTGGGGTGGATCTATGATTTTGAAGGATTTTCTTCCAATTTTGGGGGTGATCCCTTTCTTTTTTTTTTTTTTTTTTTTTGACGTGTTTTGTGGTCTCCGTTGGGTTTCGTTGGGTTTTCCATGGTCATCAATGTGGAAAAGTGTAAATTGTGGGTTTTGGAGAACTTCAGGTTGGTTTAGGGGGATTTTTGGTGTGGATCTATGTCTTTTGGGGTTTTCTTACGTTGTTGGGGTTGAACCAGTTCTTTTTTGGGGTGTTTTTGACGTTTTTGGGGTCTCCGTTGGGTTTTGTTGGGTTCTCGTTGGTCGTTAAGCTAAATGGGAGTGGATTGTGGGTTTTGAAGAAGATCAGGTGAGTTTAGGGTGATTTGGGAGGGAAATGCATAGTTTTGTTTTTTTTTTTCTTCTGATCCAGTTCTTTTTTGGGGTGTTTTTGACGTGTTTTGGGGTTTCCGTTGCGTTTTGTTGAGTTCCTAATGGGTTTTATGGTGGGTGGGAGTGGATTTTGGGATTTGGAGAAGATCAGGTAGGTTTAAGGGTTTTCTTGGGGTTAAATCACGTATTTTCTTCTGATCCGGTTTGCTTTTGGGGTGTTTTTGAGGTGTTTTGGGCTTTCTGTTGCGTTTTGTTGAGTTCCTAATGGGTTTTATGGTGGTTGGGAGTGGACTTTGGGATTTGGAGAATATCAGGTAGGTTTAGGGTGGTTTTGGGATTGGATCCATGCTTTTGGGGGATTTTCTTCCAGTTTTGGGGGTTATCCCGTTCTTTTTTGGGGTGTTTTTGACATGTTTTGATGTCTCTGTTGAGTTTTGTTGGGTTTTCTGTTGGCATCTTGGTGGAAAAGGGTAAATTGTGGGTTTTGGAGAACTTCAGGTAGGTTTAGGGGGACTTTTGGGGTGGATTCATGGTATTTGGGGTTTTCTTCTGTTTTTTTGGGGTGATCCTGTTCTTTT
>NW_028180888.1:0-30330 GCF_964211825.1 Aythya ferina
CTCAGGACCCCCCCCCGTGTCATTTTTTCCCCGGGGGGGGGTCACCTGGTGGGGGGTGAGCCCCCGCACGTGGGCCAGGAGGGGCTCGCGCAGCTCCGGGCACTTCTCGAAGACGGCGGCGAGTTGGGGGGGGGGGCAGCTGCAGGACCACCGGGAACGACTGCGGCTTGGTGCGCTGGCAGCACTTGATGAACCCCTCCCACACCTTGGGGTGCTTCCACACCTGGGGGGGGGGGCACCGGGGGGGTCAGGGAGCCCCCCCAAAAAAATTGGGGGGGGTCTGGGGTCGGGGGGTCCCAGCCACAGGCTTGGGGGGTGGCAGGGATGGAAAGAAATTGGGGGGAATGGGGGTCCCCCTCCCACACCTTGGGGTGTTTTCATACCTGGGGGGGGCACGGGGGGGGGTCAGGGAGCCCCCCCCAAAAAAATTGGGGGGGGTCTGGGGTCGGGGTCCCAGCCACAGGCTGGGGGGTTGCAGGGATGGAAAGAAATTGGGGGGAATGGGGGGCCCCCTCCCACACCTTGGGTGTGTTTTCATACCTGGGGGGGGCACGGGGGGGGTCAGGGAGCCCCCCCCCAAAAAATTGGGGGGGGTCTGGGGTTGGGGGTCCCAGCCACAGCATGGGGGGGTGGCAGGGATGGGGATAAATTGGGGGAAATGGGGGGGGAATGGGGGTCCCCCTCCAACATCTTGGGGTGTTTCTAGGCTGGGGGGGGCATGGGGGGGTCAGGGAGCACCCCCAAAAAATTGGGGGGGGTCTGGGGTCGGGGGTCCCAGCCACAGGCTGGGGGGTTGCAGGGATGGAAAGAAATTGGGGGGAATGGGGGGCCCCCTCCCACACCTTGGGGTGTTTTCATACCTGGGGGGGGCACCGGGGGGGTCAGGGAGCACCCCCAAAAAAATTGGGGGGGGTCTGGGGTTGGGGGTCCCAGCCACAGCATGGGGGGGGTGGCAGGGATGGGGATAAATGGGGGGAATGGGGGCTTCAAGGGGTCCCCTCTCACATCTTGGGGTGTTTTTCACACCTGGGGGGGGGCAGGGGGGGGTCAGGGAGCACCCCCAAAAAAACTGGGGGGGGGTCTGGGGTTGGGGGTCCAGCCACAGGCTGGGGGCGGGTGGCAGGGATGGGGGGGAATAGGGGGGGAATGGGGGGGAGTGGGGGGGGAATGGGGGTCCCCCTCCAACATCTTGGGGTGTTTCTAGGCTGGGGGGGGCACGGGGGGGGTCAGGGAGCACCCCCAAAAAAATTGGGGGGGGTCTGGGGTCGGGGGTCCCAGCCACAGCTGGGGGTTGCAGGGATGGAAAGAAATTGGGGGGAATGGGGGGCCCCCTCCCACACCTTGGGGTGTTTTTCATACCTGGGGGGGGGCAGGGGGGGTCAGGGAGCACCCCCAAAAAAATTGGGGGGGGTCTGGGGTCGGGGGTCCCAGCCACAGGCTGGGGGGTTGCAGGGATGGAAAGAAATTGGGGGGAATGGGGGTCCCCCTCCCACACCTTGGGGTGTTTTCATACCTGGGGGGGGCACGGGGGGGGTCAGGGAGCCCCCCCAAAAAAAATTGGGGGGGGTCTGGGGTCGGGGGTCCCAGCCACAGGCTGGGGGGGTGGCAGGGATGGGGGGAATAGGGGGGGAATGGGGGAGGAATGGGGGGGGAATGGGGGTCCCCTTCCCACACCTTGGGGTGTTTTCATACCTGGGGGGGGGCAGGGGGGGTCAGGGAGCACCCCCAAAAAAATTGGGGGGGGTCTGGGGTTGGGGGTCCCAGCCACAGGCTGGGGGGGTGGCAGGGATGGGGATAAATGGGGGGGAATGGGGGGGGAATGGGGGCTTCAAGGGGTCCCCCTCCAACATCTTGGGGTGTTTCCAGGCTGGGGGGGGCACGGGGGGGGCCAGGGAGCACCCCCAAAAAAATTGGGGGGGGTCTGGGGTCGGGGGTCCCAGCCACAGGCTGGGGGGGTGGCAGGGATGGGGATAAATGGGGGGGAATGGGGGTCCCACTCTGACACCTTGGGGTGCTTCCAGACCTGGGGGCGTATGGGGTGCTCAGGGAGCCCCCCCCCATCGCGACAGCCGCCCCACTATCATGACAGCCAGCCCCCGTATTGCGACACCCACCCCCCCATCACACTAGCTGTCCCCCTATCCCAACAGCCACCCCCCTATCGCAACAGCCACCCCCCTATCACGACAACCACCCCCTCTATCGTGACAGCCACCAACCTATCGTGCCAGCTGCCCCCCCTATCGCGCCAGCTGGCCCTTGTATCGTGACAGCTGGCCCCCTATCGCGACAGCCGGCCGCCCCCATTGCGATGGCCACGCCCCTGTCATGCCAGCCACCCCTCTGTCTATGCCGGCTGGCCCCCTATCGCGACAAGCACCCTGCTATTGTGACAGCCACCCCCCTGTCGCAACAGCCACCCACCCTATTGCGCCAGCCAGCCCCCCTACCGCACCAGCTGGCCCTTGTATTGTGACAGCTGCCCCCCTATCGCGACAGCCACCCCCCCATCACACCAGCCACCCCCCTATCACGACAGCCAGTCCCTCTATCGCGACGACCACCCCCCTATCGCGCCAGCCACCCCCCCCATCGCGCCAGCCACCCCCCTATTGCAATGACCACCTCCCTCTATCGCGACAGCCGCCCCCTATCGCGACAGCCACCCCCTATTGCAATGACCACCTCCCTCTATCGCGACAGCCACCCCCCTATCGTGCCAGCCAGCCCCCTATCGTGACGACCACCTCCCTCTATCGCGACAGCCGCCCCCCTATCGCGCCAGCCACTCCCCTATCGCGACGACCACCTCCCTCTATCGCGACAGCCGCCCCCCTATCGCGCCAGCCAGCCCCCTATCGCGACGACCACCTCCCTCTATCGCGACAGCCGCCCCCCTATCGTGACAGCCGGCCCCCTATCGCGACGACCACCCCCTCTATTGCGCCAGCCGCCCCCCTATCGCGCCAGCCACCCCCCTATCGCGACGACCACCTCCCTCTATCGCGCCAGCCGCCCCTCTATCGTGACAGCCACCCCCTCCCCCCCCCCCCCACCTGCTTCATGATGAGGCGGGACAGGATGTTCATGACGAAGCCGCCGAGGCGCGGGTACATGGTGAGCGCCTGGATGACGGTGCGCATCAGCAGCATGGGCAGGGGGCTCTGCTCCATCAGCTGCTGCATCACCACCGCCAGCACCTCCGACGTGTAGACGTTGCGCTCGGCGAAGCACAGGTTGGTGGCTGCGGGGGGGGGGACACCCTCGGTTGGGGTTGTGCCCCCCCGCCCCGGGGTGCGTGTCCGTCCCCCCCCCCCCCCCAAAGTCTCCGCTGCTCACCCTTGATGATGGATTTCATGTCGCACTTGGAGGAGTCGATGTTGTGCAGCGCGATCAGCAGCTCGCCGGGGTTCAGCGGGGACACCGCCGAGGCGCCGTCGCCTGCGGGGGGGGGATTTGTCACCCGGGGGGGGGGATTTGTCACCCGGGGGGGGGGACACGGCACCGCGGCCCCTCGCTGTGGTGGCTTGGTGACCCCAAAAATGGCACCGCGGTGGCCCTGTGTCCCCAAATCTGGCCCCATAGTGGCTCGGTGTCCCCAAATCTGGCACCAGAATCATCCCCGGGGGGGTCTCATGTCCCACATCCCCCCCCCATAGCTCAGTGTCCCCAAATCTGGCACCGTGGTGGCTCAGTGACCCCAAAAATGGCACCAGGGTGGCTCAGTGACCCCAAAAATGGCACCAGAATTGTCCCCAGGGGGGTCTCATGTCCCACGTCCCCCCCCCCATAGCTCAGTGACCCCAAATCTGGCACCAGAATCATCCCTGGGGGGGGGTCTCATGTCTCACATCCCCCCCCATAGCTCAGTGTCCCCAAATCTGGCACCAGAATTGTCCCTGGGGGGGTCTCATGTCCCACGTCCCTCCCCCCCATAGCTCAGTGACCCCAAATCTGGCACCACGGTGGCTCAGTGACCCCAAAAATGGCACCACAGTGGCCCTGTGTCCCCAAATCTGGCCCCGTAGTGGCTCAGTGTCCCCAAATCTGGCACCAGAATCATCCCCGGGGGGGGTCTCATGTCCCACGTCCCCCCCCCATAGCTCAGTGTCCCCAAATCTGGCACCACGGTGGCTCAGTGACCCCAAAAATGGCACCAGGGTGACTCAATGTCCCCAAATCTGGCACTGCAGTGGCTCGGTGTCCCCAAATCTGGCACCAGAATCATCCCTGGGGGGGTCTCCCATCCCACGTCCCCCCCCCTCCAGGACTGTCCCCAGGGGGGGGTCCCTACCGTGCTGCGTCCCCAGCAGGCGGTTGAAGACCTCCTTGACCACGATGGGGTTGAGCTTGATGAGCTTGGGGAGCGCCTGGATCACCTCTTTCTGCCCCAAAACCACGGCCCCCTCAGCGCTGACCCCGAGCGCCGGGCGGAGGGGACAGGGAGGGGACACGGGGAGGGGGACACGGGATGGGGACAAGGCGAGGGGACAGGACACGGGATTGGGACAAAAAATGGGGAATGGGGTGTAGGGGTGGGGACACGGGATGGGGACACACGATGGGGACATAGGATGGGAAAACGGGGTTGGGGACTTGGGGATGGGGACAGGACACGGGGATAGGGATGAGGACATGGGATGGGGACAGGAGATGGGGTGTAGGGGTCAGGACATGGGATGGGGACACAGGATGGGGACAGGGACACGGGGATGGGGACACGGAGATGGGGACATGGTGTAGGGGTCAGGACACGAGATGGGGACATGGGGATGGGGACACGGGGTGTAGGGAATGGGGACACAGGATGGGAATAGGGACACAGAATGGGGACAGGAGATGGGGAACGGGGTTGGGACAGGGATGGGGACGGGGACATAGGACGGGAAAACGGGGTTGGGGACATGGGGATGGGGACAGGACACGGGGATAGGGACAAGGACATGGGATGGGGACACGGAGATGGGGCCAGGAGACTTGGAATGGGGTTGGGACAGGGATGGGGACACAGGGATGGGGACGGGGACATAGGACGGGAAAACGGGCTTGGGGACACGGGGACACGGGGACAGGGGACACGGGGGGGACGCCCCCACCTTCTCCAGCCCGTTGAGGACGGGGATGAGGAAGCGCACGTCCGGCAGCCGCTTGTGGTACAGGTCCCGGACGCGCTTCACCAGCTCGGGCGAGGGCGGCACTGCGAGGAGGAGGAGGAGGAGGAGGAGGAGGAAGGGGATGAGGGGGGGGCCACCCGATGACAACGTGTCCCCGGGGGGTGTCCCCACGCGTCCCCGTCCCCACCTTTATCCGTCAGGCTGTGCAGGCAGCGCGTCACCAGCGTCTCGGCGCCCTTGGGGCAGTTCTCCACCAGCAGCAGCAGCTCGGGCGAGTTCATCCCCATCCCGCGGATCTGCGGCACGAGCGGCATCCCCAGCGTCCCCGCGGGGTCCCCAACGTCCCCAAGGGTCCCCCCGGGGTGTCCCCAAAGCTCACCGGCTGCTCGATGACCCGCAGCACGGTGCGCTTGATGTCGGCGATGGCCTCGGTGTAGACGGAGGCGAGCTCGTGGATCAGCTTGTGGTTGTGGGGCAGCAGCGCCAGGTAGAGGTAGAGGCACTGCTTGATGGTCTCCTCCGTCCAGGGCGCCGCCACCTCTGCGGGACACCCTTGTCACCTTGATGTCCCCCACCTCTGGGTGCCCCCCGTGGTCCCCGCGGGCTCACCGGTGTCCTTGTCGGCCCCGAAGAGGACGGAGGGCGGGTTGGGGTGCACCAGGAGCTGCAGGTAGTTGAGGGCGAATTTCTCCACGTAGTCCCGCAGCTGGTCCTTCTCGTACATGCGCTTGATGAAGAGCAGAGCCTGCTGCCGGACCTGCAGGGAGGGGGTGGCACCAGGGTGGGGACGTCACCGGCACGGGGACATCGCCATCATAGGGGTGGCACCGGCACGGGGATGGCACCGGCACGGGGACGGCACTGGCACGGGGATGTCACCATCATAAGGGTGGCACCGGCATGGGGATGGCACTGGCACGGGGATATCATCATGGGGATGTCACCAGCATGGGGACATTGCCATCATAGGGATGGCACCGGCACGGGGACGTCACTGGCACAAGGATGTCACCAGAGTGGGGACATCACCGGCACAGGGACATAATTTGGGATTATTGGGATAATCGCCATCGTGGGGATGTCACCGGCACAGGGATGTCACTGGCACGGGGACATTGCCATCATAGGGATGGCACTGGCATGGGGATGGCACCGGCACGGGGACATTGCCACCGTAGGGATGTCACTAGCATGGGGATGTCACTGGCACGGTGGGGACATCACCGGCACGAGGACGTCACCAGAGTGGGGACACCACTGGCACAGGGACATAATCATCATGGGGACATCACCAGCAAAGGGATGTCACCAGCATGGGGACGTCACCGTTGTGGGGATGTCACCAGTATAGGGACATCACCATCATGGGGACATTGCCACTGTGGGGATGTCACCAGCACGGGGACGTCACCAGCACAGGGACATCACCGGTGTGGCGATGTCGCCAGCACAGGGATGTCACCACCATGGGGACGTTGCCATCGTGGGGACAACACGGGGATTGTCACTGTCACAGGGATGTCACCACTGTGGGGACATCACCAGTGTGGGGACGTCACCACCATGGGGACATCACGGGGATGTCACCACCGTGGGGACATCACCATTGTGGGGACATCACCGGTGTGGGGACCTCGCCAGCACAGGAATGCCACCATCACGGGGGACGTCCCCACGGTGGGGCCATGACGGGGATGTCCCCACCGCGGGGATGTCCCCGGGGGTGTCCCCACCACGGGGATGTCCCCGGGGGTGTCCCCACGCTGCCCCCACCTTGTCCTTCTCGTGGGAGCTGAGGTCCAGCAGCACGTGCAGGTACTGGAACTGCCGCGAGGGTCGCTTGAAGATGAGGTCGCGCAGCGTGGACATCCCCAGGTAGGTCCGGCTCTGGGGGGGGGGGGGACACACGGGGAGGGGACACACGGGGACACGTCACCGCCCGGCCCCGGCCCCGCTGCCCACCCCCCCGAGCCCCCTCCCCTGGCGCCCACCTCGTCCTCGCAGTATTTGCGGATCACCTCCAGCGCGCTCTCGGTGATCAGCGGCGCCTCCAGCACCACCTTGGTGAAAACCCTGCGGGGACGGGGATGGTGTGGGGGGGCCGGGACCCGGGGGTGGGGACCCGATGGGGGCGGTTTGGGACCCTACGGGGGTAGTTTGGGACCCTCTGGGGGCGATTTGGGACACTAAGGGGGCAGTTTGGGACCTTAAGGGGCGATTTGGGACCTTAAGGGGGTGGTTTGGGACACTAAGGGGGAGATTTGGGACCCTATGGGGGCGATTTGGGACACTAAGGGGGCGATTTGGGACACTAAGGGGGCAGTTCAGGACCTTAAGGGGCGATTTGGGACCTTAAGGGGGCGGTTTGGGACCCCATGGGGGCAGTTTGGGACCCTAAGGGGGCCCCATTCCCATCCCAGCATCCCCATCCCCATCCTGGTTTTCCCATCCCCATCCCAGTGTCCCCATTCTGGTGGCCCCATCCCCATCCTGGTGGCCCCATCCCGGTGGCCCCATCCCCATCTTGGTGGCCCTGTCCTTGTCCTGGTGCCCCCATCCCCATCCCAGTTTCCCCATCCTCATCCTGGCATCCCCATCCCCATCCCAGCGTCCCCATCCCCATCCCAGCGTCCCCATCCCCATCCCAACTGTCCTGTCCTTGTCCTGGTGGCCCCATCCTGGTGTCCCCATCCCCATCCCGGTGTCCCCATCCCCATCCCGGTGTCCCCATCCCCATCCCGGTGTCCCCATCCCCATCCCAACAGTCCTGTTCTTGTCCTGGTGTCCCCATCCCCATCCTGGTGGCCCTGTCCTTGTCCTGGTGTCCCCATCCCCATCCTGGTGGCCCTGTCCTTGTCCTGGTGTCCCCATCCTGGTGTCCCCATCCCCATCCCAGCGCCCCCACCCCATCCCAGCGTCCCCACCCTCACCTCCCCATCCCCACCCCGCGCCCCCCGCGCCCCGCGCCCCGTCCCCCACCCATCCTTCTGGTCTGGCTTCTCCTGGAGGCCGGAGAGGAGCCCGATGAGGCAGTCGTCGTAGCGCTGGAGGCCGGGGGGGCCACGGCTCAGGTAGGCGTTGTACTCCTGGAAGAGCCACGCGAAAGCCAAATCCAGGCGCCCACGGACGTCCTCCAGCACGAAAGCCAGCAGCTCGCTCTGCAGCGGCACCTCGAAGTGCGTCACCAGCGCCGCCAGGATCTTCACGCGAGCCTAGGATGGAGAAAAACATTGGGTTTGGGTTTTTTTTTGTTTTTTTTTTTTTTGAACATCAGGAGGGAGGGTGCCGGACCTGGGCGGCTCCGCTGCAGGCGACGGCGCGCTCGGCGCGCAGGATGCGGGTGACGGCGCCCAGCTTCAGCTTCTCCACCTGCACGTCGCTCAGCGGCTTCACCACGTCGCTCAGGCGGAACACCTTCTTGCGGCCCCCCGCGCCCGCCAGCCTGAGGGATAGGAGGGGCTCAGCACCCAAACGGGAGGGGTTTCGGCCCGAAAAAGGGACCTCGGCACCCGAATGGGTGGTGTTTTGCCCCGAAAATGGGACCTCGGCACCCAAATGGGCGGCGTTTCAGCCCAAAAATGGGACCTTGGCACCCAAATGAGCGGTGTTTCAGCCCAAAAATGGGACCTTGGCATCCAAATGGGCAGTGTTTCGCCCCAAAAATGGGACCTCGGCACCCAAACGGGTGGTGTTTTGCCCCAAAAATGGGACCTCGGCACCCAAACAGGCAGCATTTCCCCCAAATAAAGGGATCTCAGCACCCAAATGGGTGTCGTTTCACGCCAAAAAGGGACCTCAGCACTCAAACGTGTTGTTTTGCCCCAAAAATGGGACCTTGGCACCCGAACTGGTGGTGTTTTGCCCCAAAAATGGGACCTCAGCACCCAAACGGGTGTCATTTCCCCCCAAAAAAGGGACCTCAGCACCCAAATGGGTGGTGTTTTGCCCCAAAAATGGGACCTCGGCACCCAAACAGGCACCGTTTCCCCCAAATAAAGGGATCTCAGCACCCAAACAGGTGTCATTTCCCCCCGAAAAAGGGACCTCGGAACCCAAATGGGCAGTGTTTCACCCAAAAAAGGGACCTCGGCACCCAAATGAGTGTCTTTTTGCCCCAAAAATGGGACCTCGGCACCCAAATGGGTGTCGTTTCACCCAAAAAAGGGACCTCAGCACCCAAACGGGCAGTGTTTCAGCCCAAAAATGAGACCTCAGCACCCAAACGGGCGGCGTTTCACCCAAAATTGGGACCTCGGCACCCAAACGGGTCCCATTTCCCCCCAAAACAAGAGGGGACAGTGGGCAACCCCTGCACCCAAATGGGACCCATTTCCCCCCAAAAAAAGGGGCAGCATGGGGGTCTCCCCGAGGACCTCAGCACCCAAATGGGTCCTGTTTTGCCCCAAAAAAAGAAAGGGGCAGCACCGGGCTTTCCCCGGGGACCTCAGCATCCAAACGTGTCCCATTTTGCCCCAAAAAAAGAAAGGGGTAGCACTGGAGTCTCCCCGAGGACCTCAGCACCCAAAGAGGTCCCATTTTGTCCCAAAAAGAAAGGGGGACAGTGGGGAACCCCAGCACCCAAATGGGTCCCATTTTCCCCCAAAAAGGGATGGCACTGGGGTCTCCCCGAGGACCTCAGCACCCAAACGGGTCCCATTTCACCCCAAAAAGAAAGGGGCAGCACCGGGTTCTCCCCAAGGACCTCAGCACCCAAACGGGTCGCGTTTCGCCCCAAAACCCTCATCCTGGGGGGTCTCACCGCGGCTGCGTGGCCGGCATGATGGGCTCCGGCCTCCGTTTGGTCTGGGGGGCTTCCTCCTCGGCGCCCCCCCCGGCCGAGCCCTGCGCCCCCAGCACGGCGATGGCCTGACCCTGCGCCAGCGCCGAGAGGCGCCGCTTGATCACCACGCTCTCCGGCTTGGCCGCCTTCTCCTCCTTGGGTTCCTCCTTCAGGTGCTTCGTCTGCTCCACGCCTGCCACGGGGAGGACAAAGATGAGCGGCAGGACCCCCCGATTTCATTCAGACCCCCCCCAAAAAAATAAATAAATCATGATTTTACCAGGGCCCAGCCCCGCTGCCGTCATCTGCGTGGCCATCAGGCGCGCGAGGTGCTTGATTTGCGCCTCGGTGCCCGCCGACTCCACCGGCGTGTAGGTGGCTTGGAAGGAGGCTGGCATGGCCTCGGGCAGGTACACCATGCTGATCAGCACCTGGGGGGGGTCCCACGAGGCTCAGGACCCCCCCCCAAATGCCTTTGTCCCCCCCCGAATGCGGGTGTCCCCCCCCCAAATGCGGGTGTCCCCCCGCTGACCAGGTTGGCGACGTTCTCCGGGGTGAGCAGGGGTTGCAGGAACTCGGCGGTGATGTCGGTGTCGGAGGGGGCGCTGGCCTGGGACCCCCCCTTGGGGGCTGCCACCGCCACCGCCTCCAGGTCCTTGTCCTCGTCGTCCTCCCCCAGCGGGGGCTCTGCGGGGGGTGGAGGAGGGGTCAGGGAAGCCCCCCGAGGTGGTCCCGAGGGGACGCAGGGGGGCGTCGTGGCACCAGGAGGGAACTGGGAGGGAACTGGGAGGGTACTGGGGGGCACTGCGGGGACCCTGGGGGGCTCTAAGGTCACCCCAGCTGCCCCCAGTGTCCCCAGGATGACAACGGGACAGCCCTGGGGTCTGTAAGGCCATTGTGCCTGTCACCAGTGTCCCCAGGAAGGTACTGGGAGGATACTGGGAGGCACTGGGAGGACCCTGGGGGGCACTAAGGCCACCCTGCCTGTCCCCGGTACCCCCAGGAGGTCCCTGGAGGGCACTGGGAGGTTACTGGGAGGACCCCGGGGGGCACTGGGAGGACCCTGGGGGTCTCTAAAGCCACTCCACCTGCCCCCAGTGTCCCCAGAAAGGCACTGGGAGGACCCTGGGAGACACTGGGAGGTCTTGGGAGGTCTCTAAAGCCACTCCACCTGCCTCCAGTGTCCCCAGAAGGGTACTGGGAGGACCCTGGGGGACTCCAGGAGGACCCTGGGAGGACCCTGGGAAGACCCTGGGGGTCTCTAAAGCCACTCCACTTGCCCCCAGTGTCCCCAGAAGGGTACTGCGAGGACCCTGGGGAACCCCAGGAGGACCCTGGGGGGCACTGGGAGGACCCTGGGGGGCACTGGGAGGTCTTGGGGGGTCTCTAAAGCCACTCCACCTGCCCCCAGTGTCCCCAGAAGGGTACTGGGAGAACCCTGGGGGACCCCAGGAGGACCCCGGGAGGCACTGGGAGGACGCTGGGGGTCTCCAAAGCCACTCCACCTGCCCCCAGTGTCCCCAGAAGGGTACTGGGAGGCCCCTGGGGGACTCCAGGAGGACCCTGGGTGGCACTGGGAGGACCCTGGGAGGCAATGGGAGGACCCTGGGAGGCACTGGGAGGTCTTGGGGGGTCTCTAAAGCCACTCCACCTGCTCCCAGTGTTCCCAGAAGGGTACTGGGAGGACCCTGGGGGACTCCAGGAGGACCCCGGGAGGCACTGGGAGGTCTTGGGGAACACTGGGAGGACCCTGGGGGGCACTGGGAGGTCCTGGGGGGTCTCTAAAGCCACTCCACCTACCCCCAGTGTCCCCAGATAGGCACTGGAAGGACCCTGAGGGTTACTGGGAGGACCCTGGGAGGCACTGGGAGGTCTTGGAGGGTCTCTAAAGCCACTCCACCTACCCGCAGTGTCCCCAGAAAGGCACTGGGAGGCCCCTGGGGGACCCCAGGAGTACCCCAGGAGGCACCGGGAGGCACCGGGAGGCCCATTACAACCCCAAAAATCACGAGGAGTCCCCCCCCCCTTGTCCCCCTGTCCCCCCCACCACCCCCCCTCACCGATCTTCATCTTCTTGAGGGTGGCGTCGGGCTCGTCGCGGGGGCGCTTGCGGGCGTCGCGGGGGCTGGGCATGCTGCGGGCGATTTCGGCTTGCTGGGTGCCCAGGTCGACCAGCAGGGTGGTGATCTGAGCCTGGAAGTCCCCCGAGGCCGGGTGCCGCAGCACGCTCAGCAGGTGAAGCTTCAGGTTCTTGCGCACGCTGCTCACCTGAGACTTGGCCAGGGTGGGGGGCAGGTTGGCTGTGAAGAAAGGGGGGGGGGC
Source organism: Aythya ferina (assembly GCF_964211825.1). Lineage (NCBI taxonomy): Eukaryota > Metazoa > Chordata > Aves > Anseriformes > Anatidae > Aythya > Aythya ferina. The sequence goes on from NW_028180888.1 coordinate 12,217, forward strand.
GCAACAACGGTGGGGACACGTTGGGGACGCACGGCGGGCCGGGACATCCAGAGAGCAGCACCGAAATGAGGTGGAGGGGAGGAAAGAGGGGATCCGGGAGCTCAACACCAAAAGGAGGTGGGGGGGGGGCATCGGGGGTCCAGGACCCCAACCCCAAAAGGAGGTGGTGTGGGGGCACCAGGATCCAGGACACCCAGACCCCAAACCCTAGGGGAGGTGGCAATGGGGACAGCAGGGATCCAGGACCCCAACCCCAAAAGGAGGTGGCAGTGGAGACATCGGGGATATGGGACCCCAACCCCAATAGGAGGTGGTGTGGGGACACTGGGATCCAGTACCCCAACCCCAATAGGAGGTGTGGGGGGGACACGTTGGGGGTCCGGGACATCCAGACACCAGCACTGAAATGAGGTGGAGGGGAGGAAAGAGGGGATCTGGGAGCTCAACACCAAAAGGAGGTGGGGGGGGGACATCGGGGATCCAGGACCCCAACCCCAATAGGAGGTGGGGGGGGGGGACACCAGGATCCAGGACACCCAGACCCCAAACCCTAGGGAAGGTGGCAATGGGGACATCGGGGATCCAGGACCCCAACCCCAATAGGAGGTGGGGGGGGGACACTGGGGACTCAGTACACCCAGACCCCAGACCCAATAGGAGGTGGCAGATGAGGACACTGGGATCCAGGACACCCAGACACCAGCCCCTAAGGGAGGTGGCAGTGGGGACATCAGGGTTCCAGGACCCCAACCCCAATAGGAGGTGGTGGTGGGGACACCAGGGGGTCCAGGACATCCAGAGACCAGCACCAAGGATCTGTGGTTGGGGATCTGGGACCCCAACCCCAATAGGAGGTGGTGTGGGGACACCGGGGGTCCAGGACCCCAACCCCAATAGGAGGTGGGGGGGGACACTGGGGATCTGGGACCCCAACCCCAATAGGAGGTGGCAGTGGGGACACCGGGATCTAGGACCCCAACCCCAACAGGAGGTGGCAGTGGGGACATTGGGGATATGGGACCCCAACCCCAATAGGAGATGGTGTGGGGACACTGGGCATCCAGGATCCCAACCCCAATAGGAGGTGGTGTGGAGACATCAGGGGTCCAGGACCCCAACCCCAATAGGAGGTGGGGGGGGACACTGGGGATCTGGGACCCCAACCCCAATAGGAGGTGGTGTGGGGACACCAGGATCCAGGACACCCAGACCCCAAACCCTAGGGGAGGTGGCAATGGGGACATCGGGGATCCAGGACCCCAACCCCAAAAGGAGGTGGCAGTGGGGACATTGGGGATATGGGACCCCAACCCCAATAGGAGGTGGGGGGGGGACACTGGGCATCCAGGATCCCAACCCCAATAGGATGTGGTGTGGGGACACCGGGGGTCCGGGACACACAGAGACCAGCCCCAATAGGAGGTGGCAATGGGGACATTGGGTATCTGGGACCCCAACCCCAATAGGAGGTGGCAGCAGGGACAGAGGGGATCCGGAACCCCAACCCCAATAGGAGGTGGTGTGGGGACACTGGGGGTCTGGGACCCCAACCCCAAAAGGAGGTGGCAGTGGAGACACCAGGAATCTGGGACCTTAACCCCAAAAGGAGGTGGTGTGGGGACATCAGGGATCCAGGACCCCAACCCCAATAGGATGTGGTGTGGGGACACCAGGGGGTCCAGAACACACAGAGACCAGCCCCAATAGGAGGTGGCAATGGGGACATCAGGGATCTGGGACCCCAACCCCAATAGGAGGTGGGGGGAGACACTGGGGATCTGGGACCCCAACCCCAATAGGAGGTGGCAGCAGGGACACTGGGCACCCAGGACCCCAACCCCAACAGGAGGTGGCAGCGGGGACATCGGGTATCTGGGACCCCAACCCCAACAGGAGGTGGCAGTGGGGACCCCGGGGGTCCCTCCCCGCCGTCCCCAGCCCCCTTCCCACCCCCCCCCCCGGGGCGCTCACCGTGCAGGGTCTCGTAGGCCTGGATGACCTCGGCCATGAACATGGGGCGCTGGCGGGCGATGGTGGCCAAGGAGCCCAGCGCGGCCGTCAGGTTGATGCTGGAGATGGCCGGGTGCACCATGAACTTCAGCAGCTGCTCCAGCGCCGCCTTGCCCTCCTCCCACAGCACGTCTGCGGGGACAAAGAGGGGGGGGGGACACGTGGGGACACCGGGATGGAGGGACCTGGGACGTGGGGACACGCGTGGGGGCACGGGGGGACGCGGGGATGGAGGGATGCAGGGATATGGGGACACGCGTGGGGGCACAGGGATGTGGGGACATGGGGATGGAGGGACTTGGAACATGGGGACACACGTGGGGACACAGGGATGGAGGGACCTGGGACATGGGGACACACATGGGGGCACAGGGACACATATGGGGATGTGGGGATACGGGGATGTGGGGATATGGGGACAAAAGGACATGGGGACACAAGGATATGGGGATGGAGGGACATGGGGACACACGTGGGGGCATGGGGGGACACGGGGATGTAGGGACTTGGGACACGGGGACACACGTGGGGACACAGGGATGGAGGGACCTGGGACATGGGGACACGCGTGGGGGCACAGGGATGTGGGGACATGGGGATGGAGGGACTTGGGGACACGCGTGGGGGCATGGGGGGACGCGGGGATGGAGGGACTTGGGACATGGGGACACACGTGGGGACACAGGGATGGAGGGACCTGGGACATGGGGACACGCGTGGGGGCACGGGGGGACGCGGGGATGGAGGGACTTGGGACATGGGGACACACGTGGGGACACAGGGATGGAGGGACCTGGGACATGGGGACACGCGTGGGGGCACGGGGGGACGCGGGGATGGAGGGATGCAGGGATATGGGGACAAAAGGACATGGGGACACAAGGATATGGGGATGGAGGGACTTGGGGACACACGTGGGGGCACGGGGGGACGTGGGGATGGAGGGATGCAGGGATATGGGGACACGCGTGGGGGCACAGGGATGTGGGGACATGGGGATGGAGGGACTTGGGGACACGCGTGGGGGCACGGGGGGACACGGGGATGGAGGGACTTGGGACATGGGGACACACGTGGGGGCACGGGGGGACGCGGGGATGGAGGGATGCAGGGATGTGGGGATATGGGGACAAAAGGACATGGGGACACAAGGATATGGGGATGGAGGGACATGGGGACACACGTGGGGGCACAGGGGGACGCGGGGATGTAGGGACTTGGGACATGGGGACACACGTGGGGACACAGGGACACATATGGGGATGTGGGGATACAGGGATGCAGGGATATGGGGACAAATGGACATGGGGACACAGGGATATGGGGATGGAGGGACATGGGGACACGCGTGGGGGCACGGGGGGACGCGGGGATGTAGGGACTTGGGACATGGGGACACACGTGGGGACACAGGGATGGAGGGACCTGGGACATGGGGACACGCGTGGGGGCACGGGGGGACGCGGGGATGGAGGGATGCAGGGATATGGGGACAAAAGGACATGGGGACACAAGGATATGGGGATGGAGGGACTTGGGGACACACGTGGGGGCACGGGGGGACGTGGGGATGGAGGGACTTGGGACATGGGGACACGCGTGGGGACACAGGGATGTGAGGGCACGGGGTTGCGGGGACATGTAGGGACACAGGGACACTGGGATGTAGGGACTTGGGGACATGCGTGGGGGCACGGGGGGACACGGGGATGGAGGGATGCAGGGATATGGGGACAAAAGGACATGGGGACACATGGATATGGGGATGGAGGGACATGGGGACACGCGTGGGGACACAGGGGGACATATGAGGATACAGGGATGCAGGGATATGGGGACACATGGGGGGACACGTGGGGACACAGGGACGTGAGGGCACGGGGATGTGGGGCCATGTAGGGACACAGGGACACCGGGATGTAGGGACTTGGGACATGGGGACACACATGGGGGCACAGGGATGTGGGGACACAGGGATGGAGGGACTTGGGGACACGCGTGGGGGCACGGGGGGACGCGGGGATGGAGGGACTTGGGACATGGGGACACACGTGGGGACACAGGGACACATATGGGGATGTGGGGATACAGGGATGTGGGGATATGGGGGCACAGGGACATGGGGACACACGTGGGGGCACAAAGATGTGGGGATGTAGGGACATGGGGACATAAAGATATGGGGACATGAGGACGCAGGGATGTAGGAACATGAGGATGCGGGGATATGGGGACATCAGGACATGGGGACACAGGGACATGGGGATATGGGAATATAGAGACTTTAGGATATGGGGACGCGTGGATATGGGAACGTGAGGATGCAGGAGTATAGGAACGTGGGGACGTGGGAATATGGGGACATGGGGACAGGGGGACACGGGGACATGGGGACACGGGGACAGGGGGACACGGGGACAGGGGGACACGGGGACAGGGGGACACGGGGACGCAGGGATATAGGAACATGGAGACACAGGGATATGGGGACACGGGGACATGGGGACACGGGGACGCAGGGATATAGGAACATGGGGACGCAGGGATACGGTGACATCAGGACATGGGGACGGGGACAAAGGGACACGGGGGCACGGAGACGCAGGGACACGGGGTCGGGGGCTTTTGGGGCGGCGCGGTGGCTCACTGTATTTGATGTAGGGGTGGTCCTTGGGGATGCGCTCCAGGCTGATGTCGTTCTCGTGGCGCTTGGGGACGTCGGAGTCGGCCACGCGGGGGGACAGGGTGACAATCAGCCCCTCCACGAACTTGATGGCGTGCGTGCGCACCCCGTCGTTGTCCGAGTCCAGCAGCAGGATGATGTCGCTGGCCATGGCCGCCACCATCTCCCAGCACGCCTCCTGCAGCTCGCTGATGGCTTTCGACTTCACCATCCACTGCAAGCGACCGGCACAACCTCGGGGTGACCCCCCCAGCACCCAAGGGTGGCCCCCACTCCCGCCTCGGGCACCCATGGGTGCCCCCATGGCCGCCACCATCTCCCAGCACGCCTCCTGCAGCTCGCTGATGGCTTTCGACTTCACCATCCACTGCAAGCGACCGGCACAACCTCGGGGTGACCCCCCCCACCCCGGGCACCCAAGGGTGGCCCCCATCCCCCAAATCGGGCACCCATGGGTGCCCCCATGGCCGCCACCATCTCCCAGCACGCCTCCTGCAGCTCGCTGATGGCTTTCGACTTCACCATCCACTGCAAGCGACCGGCACAACCTCGGGGTGACCCCCCCCACCCCGGGCACCCAAGGGTGGCCCCCACTCCCGCCTCGGGCACCCATGGGTGCCCCCATGGCCGCCACCATCTCCCAGCACGCCTCCTGCAGCTCGCTGATGGCTTTCGACTTCACCATCCACTGCAAGCGACCGGCACAACCTCGGGGTGACCCCCCCCACCCCGGGCACCCAAGGGTGGCCCCCATCCCCCAAATCGGGCACCCATGGGTGCCCCCATGGCCGCCACCATCTCCCAGCACGCCTCCTGCAGCTCGCTGATGGCTTTCGACTTCACCATCCACTGCAAGCGACCGGCACAACCTCGGGGTGACCCCCCCCACCCCGGGCACCCAAGGGTGGCCCCCATCCCCCAAATCGGGCACCCATGGGTGCCCCCATGGCCGCCACCATCTCCCAGCACGCCTCCTGCAGCTCGCTGATGGCTTTCGACTTCACCATCCACTGCAAGCGACCGGCACAACCTCGGGGTGACCCCCCCAGCACCCAAGGGTGGCCCCCATCCCCCAAATCGGGCACCCATGGGTGCCCCCATGGCCGCCACCATCTCCCAGCACGCCTCCTGCAGCTCGCTGATGGCTTTCGACTTCACCATCCACTGCAAGCGACCGGCACAACCTCGGGGTGACCCCCCCCACCCCGGGCACCCAAGGGTGGCCCCCACCCATGGGTGCCCCCATGGCCGCCACCATCTCCCAGCACGCCTCCTGCAGCTCGCTGATGGCTTTCGACTTCACCATCCACTGCAAGCGACCGGCACAACCTCGGGGTGACCCCCCCAGCACCCAAGGGTGGCCCCCACTCCCGCCTCGGGCACCCATGGGTGCCCCCATGGCCGCCACCATCTCCCAGCACGCCTCCTGCAGCTCGCTGATGGCTTTCAACTTCACCATCCACTGCAAGCGACCGGCACAACCTCAGGGTGACCCCCCCAGCACCCAAGGGTGGCCCCCATCCCCCAAATCGGGCACCCATGGGTGCCCCCATGGCCGCCACCATCTCCCAGCACGCCTCCTGCAGCTCGCTGATGGCTTTCGACTTCACCATCCACTGCAAGCGACCGGCACAACCTCGGGGTGACCCCCCAGCACCCAAGGGTGGCCCCCACCCCGCCTTGGGCACCCATGGGTGCTCCCATGGCCGCCACCATCTCCCAGCACGCCTCCTGCAGCTCGCTGATGGCTTTCGACTTCACCATCCACTGCAAGCGACCGGCACAACCTCGGGGTGACCCTCCCCGGGCACCCAAGGGTGGCCCCCATCCCCCAAATCGGGCACCCATGGGTGCCCCCATGGCCGCCACCATCTCCCAGCACGCCTCCTGCAGCTCGCTGATGGCTTTCGACTTCACCATCCACTGCAAGCGACCGGCACAACCTCGGGGTGACCCCCCCCACCCCGGGCACCCAAGGGTGGCCCCCACCCATGGGTGCCCCCATGGCCGCCACCATCTCCCAGCACGCCTCCTGCAGCTCGCTGATGGCTTTCGACTTCACCATCCACTGCAAGCGACCGGCACAACCTCGGGGTGACCCCCCCCTGGCACCCAAGGGTGGCTGCACCCCTCGGGCACCCATGGGTGCTCACCGGGAGCCGCTCACCTGCAGGGCCACCTTGTAGAGCTGCGTCATGGTGAGGATGGCTTTCTTCACCACGTTGACGTTCTCGTCCTTCAGCAGCATGTTGAGGTTGGCGATCAGCTTCAGCAGCAGCTCGATGTCCCGCTTGCTGCGAGATTTTTCCCATTTTTCCATTTTTTCAGCCCAAAAAAAAAAAGCGCCGAAAACGGCTTTTTTTGACCCAAAATGGACCCAACCCCGCTCCTGTTCTCTTACCACGCCTCCTCGATGAAGCCCACCACGAACTTGCGCACCTCGATGGATTTGTCGGCTTGGAAGGCGATGATCTCCTAAAGGGGGGGGGGGGGAAAAAGGGGGGGGCAAAAAAAAAAAGGGGGGGCAAAAAAAAAAAGGGGGGGGAAAAAAAAAGGGGGGGAAAAGAAGAAAAAAAAGGGGGGGCTCAGCACCCAGCAGGATCCGTCCCGGTGTCCCCCCCCGACCCCGTGTCCCCCCCCCATCCCGTGTCCCCCCCCGACCCCGTGTAACCCCCCCCCAACCCCGTGTAACCCCCCTCCACCCCGTGTCCCCCCCCCATGTCCCCACCCCGACCCCGTGTCCCCCCCCTCCACCCCGTGTCCCCCCCCCATGTCCTCCCCCGACCCCGTGTCCCCCCCCACCCCCGTGTCCCCCCCTTCCACCCTGTGTCCCCCCCCCAACCCTGCGTCCCCCCCCAATCCCATGTCCCCCCCCTCCACCCCGTGTCCCCCCCCATGACCCCCCTCCACCCCGTGTCCCCCCCCCAACCTATATCCCCCCCCAAACCCCTTGTCGCCCCCCCCTTCACCCCGTGTGTCCCCCCCCGACCCCGCGCCCCCCCCAACCTATATCCCCCCCCCACCCCGCGTCCCCCCCCCCAACCTATATCCCCCCCCCAACCTATATCCCCACCCCACCCCGTGTCCCCCCCCTCCATCCCGTGTCCCCCCCCCCACCTCATGTCCCCCCCCCACCCCGTGTCCCCCCCCCGACCCTCTGTCCCCACCCCGTGTCCCCCCCCACCCCGTGTCCCCCCCCCTTTTTACTCACATCAAGGAAATTATCCAGCAGCGTCGGGTCCTTGTTGATGATCAGCTCCTGCACCTGGGGGGGGGGGGACACAGGGTGAGGGGGGGGGGTCGTGGTGCCCCCCCCGGGGTAGGATGTGCCCCCCCCCAACCCCCCCACCTGCTTGAGGATGGTGATTTTGGAGTCGGTGCCCACCAGCGCCGCCTGGTTCAGGAGGTCCACGACCTGGGGGGGGGCACGGGGACATCAAGGGGGGGGGACGGGGACACGGGGGGGGGACGGGGACATTGGGGAAGGGATGGGGACACCGGGGGGGGTCAAAGGTAGAGGGGGGGGGGAGCTGGAGCCCTGCTGTTCTGGGTCCCCAAAATGCCCACCCCCCCAAAGTGGGAACCCCCAAAGCCCCCCCCATTCCCAAAACAGTGCCCTCCCCCCCCCCGCAGTGCCCCCCATCCCCAAATTGGGGTCCCCCCTGTGCCCCCCACCCCCAAAGTAGGGACCCCCATGCTCCCCACCCCCAAACCAGTCCCCCCATGCCCCCCCACCCCCAAATCAACCCCCCCCAGCGCCCCCCCATCCCCACCCCAGCCCCCCCCAGTGCCCCCCATCCCCAAATTGGGCCCCCCACCCCCAAAGTAGGGTCCCCCCCTGCCCCCCACCCCAAACCAACCCCCCCATTTCCCCCCCACCTCCAAACTAGCCCCCCAGTGCCCCCCCACCCCCAAACCAGTCCCCCCAGTGCCCCCCCCCCCAAACCAGCCCCCCTGTTCCCCTAAACAGCCCCCCCATACCCTCCACCCCCAAACCAGTCCCCCCCAGTGCCCCCCATCCCCAAATTGGGCCCCCCCAGTGCCCCCCACCCCCAAACCAGCCCCCCCAGAGCCCCCCTACCCCCAAATCACCCCCCATTTCCCCCCCACCCCAAACCAGCCCCCCCATTTCCCCCCCACCCCCACCCCAGTCCCCCAGTGCCCCCATCCCCAAATTGGGCCCCCCAGAGCCCCCCCCACCCCCAAACCAGTCCCCCCAGTGCCCCCCCACCCCCAACCCAGCCCCCCCCAGTGCCCCCCACCCCCAAACCAGTTCCCCCCGAGCCCCCCCACCCCAAGTAGGGTCCTCCCCGTGCCCCCCACCCCACCCCAGCCCCCCCCAGTGCCCCCCCATCCCCAACCCAGCCCCCCCCAGAGCCCCCCCACCCCCAAAGTCGGGTCCCCCCCATACCTCCCACCCCCAAACCAGTCCCCCCAGTGCCCCCCCCACCCCCAAACCAGTCCCCCCAGTGCCCCCCAACCAGCCCCCCCATACCTTCCACCCCCAAACCAACCCCCCCATTTCCCCCCACCTCCAAACTAGCCCCCCAGTGCCCCCCACCCCCAAACCAGTCCCCCCAGTGCCCCCCCCCCAAACCAGCCCCCCCTGTTCCCCTAAACAGCCCCCCCATACCCTCCACCCCAAACCAGCCCCCCAGAGCCCCCTACCCCAAATCACCCCCCCATTTCCCCCCCACCCCCAAACCAGCCCCCCCATTTCCCTCCCACCCCCACCCCAGTCCCCCCAGTGGCCCCCATCCCCAAATTGGGCCCCCCCAGAGCCCCCCCCACCCCCAAACCAGTCCCCCAGTGCCCCCCCACCCCCAACCCAGCCCCCCCCAGTGCCCCCCACCCCCAAACCAGTTCCCCCCGAGCCCCCCCACCCCCAAAGTAGGGTCCTCCCCGTGCCCCCCACCCCCACCCCAGCCCCCCCCAGTGCCCCCCCATCCCCAAACCAGTCCCCCCAGTGCCTCCCATCCCCAAACCAACCCCCCCATTTCCCCCCCACCCCAAAACCAGTCCCCCCAGTGCCCCCCCAACCTGAAACCAGTCCCCCAGCGCCCCCCCATCCCCAAACCAACCCCCCATTTCCCCCCACCCCCACCCCCACCCCAGCCCCCCCAGCGCCCCCCCCCCACCAAATCAACCCCCCCCAGCGCCCCCCACCCCCACCCCAGCCCCCCCCAGTGCCCCCCCCGTCCCCAAACTGGGCCCCCCCCCCGCGCCCCCACCCTCTCGGAGGTGCTCATGCTGTCGGCCCCGCACTCCTCCTCGCTGAAGAACTGCGAGGCCACGCTCATGCGGGTGCTGGGGGGGCCCTCGGCGCCCCCCGGCCCCGCCATGGCCCCAAACACGGTCCCGGGGGGGGAGCACAGGGCCTAGGGGGGAAACCGGGACGTCCGTCAGGGGCCTGGGGCACCCTATAGGGCCCAGAGAAGCCTTATAGGGCCCCAGGATGCCCTATAGGGCCCTAGGACACCCTATAGGGCCCCAGAATGCCCTATAAAGCCCTAGGACACCCCATAGGGCCCAGAGAAGCCTTATAGGGCCCCAGGATGACCTATAGGGCCCTAGGACACCCTATAGGGCCCAGAGAAGCCTTATAAGGCCCCAGGATGACCTATAGGGCCCCAGGATGTCCTATAGGGCCATGGGGCACCCTATAGGGCCCAGAGAAGCCTTATAAGGCCCCAGGATGACCTATAGGGCCCCAGGATGTCCTATAGGGCCATGGGGCACCCTATAGGGCCCAGAGAAGCCTTATAAGGCCCCAGGATGACCTATAGGGCCCCAGGATGTACTATAGGGCCCTAGGACCCCCTATAGGGCCCCAGGATGCCCTATAAAGCCCTAGGACACCCCATAGGGCCCAGAGAAGCCTTATAGGGCCCCAGGATGACCTATAGGGCCCTAGGACCCCCTATAGGGCCCCAGGATGTCCTATAGGGCCATGGGGTACCCTATAGGGCCCAGAGAAGCCTTATAAGGCCCCAGGATGTCCTATAGGGCCCTAGGATGTCCTTCTAGGGCCCCAGAATACTCTACAAAGGCCCCAGGATGTCCTATAGGGCCCTAGGACACCCTATACAGCCCCAGGATGCTCTAAAAGGGCCCCAGATGCCCTATAGGGCCCTAGGACACCCAATAGGGCCCCAGAATTCTCTATAGGGCCCCAGGACCCCCTATAGGGCCCCAAGATGCCCTATAGGGCCCTAGGATGCTCTAAAAGGGCCCCAGGACCCCCTATAGGGCCCCAAGATGCCCTACAGGGCCCTAAGATGCTCTAAAAGGGCCCCAGGATGTCCTATAGGGCCCTGGGGCACCCTATAGGGCCCAGAAAAGCCTTATAGGGCCCCAGGATGTCCTATAGGGCCCTAGGACACCCTATACGGCCCCAGGATGCTCTAAAAGGGCCCCAGGATGCCCTATAGGGCCCTAGGACACCCAATAGGGCCCCAGAATTCTCTATAGGGCCCCAGGACCCCCTATAGGGCCCAAGATGCCCTATAGGGCCCTAGGATGCTCTAAAAGGGCCCCAGGATGTCCTATAGGGCCCTGGGGCACCCTATAGGGCCCAGAGAAGCCTTTTAGGGCCCCAGGATGTCCTATAGGGCCCTAGGACACCCTATACGGCCCCAGAATGCTCTAAAAGGGCCCTAGGATGCCCTATAGGACCACAACACACTCCATATGGTCCCTGGGATACCTTATAGGGCCCCAGGATGCCTTATTGGGCCCCCGCATGCTCCATATGGTCCCTGTAACACCCTATAGGGCCCCAGGTGACTCTAAAAGGCCCCAGGATGCCCTATAGGGCCCTACGACACCCTATAGGGCTTTAGGACACCCTACAAGGACCCCAAGATGCCCTATAGGGCCCCAGCACACTCCATATGGTCCCCTGGGGTGCCTTATAGGGCCCCAGGATGCCCCATATGGTCCTTGTGACACCTTATAAGGCTCCAGGACACTCTAAAAGGGCCCCAGGATGCCCTATAGGGTCCTGAGATGCCCTATAGGGCCCCAGAACACTCTAAAATGGCCCCAGGACGCGCTATAGGGCCCCAGGATGCCCCATATGGTCCCTGGGGACCCTATAGGGCCCCTGAACGCTCCATATGGTGCCTGGGATGCCCTATGGGGACACGGACTGCCCTTAGGGTGTCCCATATGACCCCAGGACACTCTATAGGGGCCCAGGACACTCTATGGGGGCCCTGGCGCGCCACTGGGATGCCATATATGGCCCCGGGATGCCCTATAGGGGCACATACGGCCCCAGCATGCTGTACACAGCCCCCATCCTATAAGATCCCCAGGATGCCCTATATGGCCCCGAGATGCTCTATAGGGCCCCCGGGATATCCCAACCCCCCTGGGCTGCCCCATACGCCCCCCTCTGGGGCTCTGCCACCCCCTGTCCTCTGCACCCACCCTATAGGGGCCCTCCAGGCCCCTATAGAGCTCCTCCACCCCATATGCCCCATCAGGCCCCTACAGAGCCCCCCCCCAGCCCCACAGACCCCTATAGGAGCTCCCCGCCCCGCAGGCCCCTATAGGGCCCGTCCCTCCTCCCACTGGCTCCTATAGGGCACCCCCCCACCCCTATAGGCCCCTGGAGATCCCTATAAGCCCCTAGAGATCCCTATAGGCCCCCAGAAGCCCTTTATAGCCCCCTATAAGGCCCTAGAGCCCCCTATAGCCACCCCACAGGCCCCTATAGCCCCCTATAGATCCCTATAGCGCCCCCAGCCCCCTGTAAACCCCCAACAACCCTCCCTAGCCCCCTATAACCCCCCTAGAGCTCCTCCCAGCCCCCTATAGCCCCATATAGCTCCCCCATCCCCCTATAAACCCCCTATAGGCCCCCCCCAGCCCACTATAAATGCCTTATAGGCCCCCCCAACCCCATATAGATCCCCTATAGCCACCCACAGGCCCCTATGCCCCCCCCAGCCCCCTATAAACCCCCTATAGGCTCCCATAGCCCCCTATAGGCTCCCATAGCCCCCTATACCCCCCTATAAACCCCACTATAGGTGCCCTATAGATCTCTATAGCCTCCTATAAACCCCCTATAGGCCCCCTATATATAGATCTCTATAGCCTCCTATAAACCCCCTATAGGCCCCCTATAGGCCCCCATAGACCCCCATAGCCCCCCATAGATCCCTATAGCCTCCTATAAACCCCCCTATGGGCCCCTATAGGCCTCTATAGCCCCTCATAGCCCCCCTATAGGCCCCCATAGCCCCCTATAGGCCCCTATAACCCCCCCTATAGGCCCCCCTAGCCCCCTGTAGACCCCCATAGCCCCCTATAGCCTCCTATAAACCCCCTTATGGGCCCTATAGGCCCCTATAGCCCCCTATAGGCCCCCATAGGCCCCTATAGGCCCCCCTAGCCCCCTATAGCCCCCTATAGGGCCCTACAGATCCCTATAGCCTCCTATAAACCCCCTATAGGCCCCTATAGCCCCCTATAGGCCTCCTATAGCCCCCCATAGCCCCCTATAGGCCCCCATAGGCCCCTATAGGCCCCCATAGCCCCCCTATGGCCCCCCCATGCCCCCAGCCCCCCCCTCACCGCCTCCCGCGCGCTCAACGCCTCCACGCGCGCACCGCGCATGCGCGCGCCTCCTTCCCCCCGCCCACCCCGTGACGTCAGCGCGGCCGCCGGGAGGGCAAGCCACGCCCCCCCCACCGCTCCTGGCCGCCGGTGGGCGGGCCCGTGCGAGACCACGCCCCCGTCCACTGAGCCCCGCCCCACCTCAGCTCGGCCTCGCCCCTTATGCAACCACCCATCATTTAGGCCCCGCCCATTTAGGCCACACCCCCCTCTTAGGCCACGCCCCTCCCCGGCTGGGCCGGGCTGCCCCTCCTCGTGGCCCCGCCCCTCTCCCGCGTAGCCCCTCCCCCGGGACCCCCCCCGGGACCACCGGGACCCCCCCGAGCCCCGGGGGGGGGCAAAGACCTCGGGCTGGGGGTCCCCAAAAGCTTGGGGGGGGGGTCCCAAGTGGATGGGGGTCAAGGGGGGGGGGGTCCCAAATGTTTAGGGTTAAAGGGGGGGGGCCCAAATCCTTGGGGCTGGGGGGTCCCCAAATACTTAGGATCAAGGGGGGGTCCCCAAATATTTAGGATCGGGGGAGGGTCTCCAAATATTTAGGATCGGGGGAGGGTCTCCAAATATTTAGGATCGGGGGGGGTCCCCAAATATTTAGGATCGGGGGGGGGTCCCCAAATATTTAGGATCGGGGGAGGGTCTCCAAATATTTAGGATCGGGGGGGGGTCCCCAAATATTTAGGATCGGGGGGGGTCTCCAAATACCTGAGATCATAGGGGGGGTCCCCAAATCCCCACGGCCCCCCCCCCTCCGGCCATCGGGGTCCTGCTGCCCCCCCCCCCCGCAGCCCCACGGCCCCCCCCCCCCCATTCCCTGACAGCTCCCCCCAGCCCAACACCCCCCAAATTCCCCCCCCAGTCCCACATTTCCCTCCAGTGCCCCCCCAGCCCCAAACCCCCCCAAATTCCCCCCCAGCCCCAAATTCCCCCCAACCCCAAATCCCCCCCCCAGCCCCCCAGTTCCTCCCAGTTCCCCCCAGTGCCCCCCCCAGCCCAACACCCCCCAAATTCCCCCCAGCCCCAAATCCCCCCCCAGCCCCACATTTCCTCCCAGTGCCCCCCAGCCCCAAACCCCCCCAAATCCCCCCCAACCCCAAATTCCCCCCAGCCCCAAATTCCCCCCCCAGCTCCACATCTCCCCCCAGTGCCCCCCCAGCCCCAAACCCCCCCCAGCCCCCCAGTGCCCCCCCCAGCCCAACACCCCCCAAATTCCCCCCCAGCCCCAAATCCCCCCCCAGCCCCCATTTCCCCCCAGTTCCCCCCAGTGCCCCCCCCAGCCCCAACACCCCCCAATTCCCCCCCCCAGCCCCAAATCCCCACCCCAGCCCCCATTTCCCCCCAGTTTCCCCCAGTGCCCCCCAGTGCCCCCCCAGCCCCACACCCCTCCAAATTCCCCCCCCAACCCCAAATTCCCCCCAACCCCAAATCCCCCCCAGACCCCAGTTCCCCCCAGTTCCCCCCAGTGCCCCCCCAGCGCCCCCCCATTTCCCCCCCCCCCCCAGGAGGTGCCGGGCAGAACCAGACGGTGCCCAGACGGGGCGGGGCCTCAAACAAGCACCGGGGGGGGGGGGGACACAGAATTTGGGGCGGGGGGGGGCGGAATTTGGGGAGGGGGGGGGGGTCCACCCAGCCCCACAGCCGCCACCATGGGCACACCCGGCCCTGCTTCGACCCCTGGCGCGATTACCTGGGGCTGGCCCGCCTGGTGGCACCGGGGGACACCTTGGGGGACACCGCGGGGGCCGGGGGACACCCCCAGCGTGCCGGGGGGGGGCACCCGCTGAGACCCCCCCGGGACCCACGGTGCCACCACCCGGGGATGGGACAACGCCGGCGGGACGCACGGTGTCACCAAGGGGGCCTGGAGAGCCACCAAGGTGCCCCATGGTGCCACCAACGGTCCCCAAGGTGCCACCAAGGGGCCCTGGAGAGCCACCAAGGGTCCCCACAGTGCCACCAAGGGGCCCCAAGGTGCCACCAGCAGCTCCTGAAGAGCCACCAACGGTCCCCAAGGTGCCACCAGCAGCTCATGGAGAGCCACCAGCAGTCCTGGCAGTGCCACCAGCAGATCCTGGAGTGCCACCAAAGGTCCCCAAGGTGCCACCAGCAGCTCATGGAGAGCCACCAAGGGGCCCCACAGTGCCACCAGCAGCTCCCAGAGAGCCACCAGCAGATCCTGGAGAGCCACCAAGGGTCCCCACGATGCCACCAAGGGGCCCCATGGTGCCACCAAGGGGCCCCGCAGTGTCACCAGCAGCTCATGGAGAGCCACCAACGGTCCCCAAGGTGCCACCAGCAGATCCTGGAGAGCCACCAAAGGTCCCCACGATGCCACCAGCAGATCCTGGAGTGCCACCAATGGTCCCCAAGGTGCCACCAGCAGCTCATGGAGAGCCACCGAGGGTCCCCCAAGGTGCCACCAAGGATCCCCACGGTGCCACCAGCAGCTCCTGAAGAGCCACCGAGGGTCCCCACGGTGCCACCAAGGGTCCCCACCATGCCACCAAGGGGCCCCGCAGTGCCACCAGCAGCTCATGGAGAGCCACCAGCAGATCCTGGAGAGCCACCAATGGTCCCCACGGTGCCACCAAGGGTCCCCACGATGCCACCAAGGGTCCCCACGGTGCCACCAAGGGGCCCCGCAGTGTCACCAGCAGCTCATGGAGAGCCACCAACGGTCCCCAAGGTGCCACCAGCAACCCCTGGAGAGCCACCAGCAGATCCTGGAGAGCCACCAATGGTCCCCACGCTGCCACCAAGGGTCCCCACGATGCCACCAAGGGTCCCCACGATGCCACCGAGGGTCCCCGCAGGATCCCAGCGCCGCAGCCCGGGGGGGTGCAGCTTCTGCCGGCACAACGGGGAGTCGCGGCGGGGTGTGGGTGTCCCACCGGCTGCGTGGCCCCGATGGCACCGTGAGCTGCCCGGTGCTGCGCCGCTACGTCTGTCCCCTCTGCGGGGCCACGGGTGACACCGCGCACACCCTGCGCCACTGTCCCCAAAACCCCCAGCCCGGCCCGGCCCCGCGGCGCGGCCGCCGCAACGCTGTGGGGCGCAGGCTGTGGCGGTGAGGCAGCCCCACGGACGGACACGCGGACACGTGGACGGAGCCACGGACACATAGACAGACCCACGGATACAGGGACTGACCCACAGACACACAGACAGACCCACGGACAGACCCACGGACAGAGCCACGGATATAGGGACTGACCCACGGACCCACGGACAGACCCATGGACAGAGCCACGGACTCACAGACAGACCCATGGACCCACGGACAGACCCACGGACAGACCCACGGATACAGGGACTGACCCACGGACACACAGACAGAGCCACGGATACAGGGACTGACCCACAGACACACAGACCCACGGACAGACCCACAGACTGACCCACGGACAGACCCACGGATACAGGGACTGACCCACGGACACACGGACAGACCCACGGACTGACCCACAGATACTGGGACTGACCCACAGACCCACGGACGGACCCACAGACCCACGGACTGCCCCACGGACAGACCCCCAGACAGCCCCACGGATGCACGGACAGAGCCACGGACACACGGACGGACCCACGGACCCTTGGGCTGCCCCACGGGTGGACAAATGGGGACCCACGGACAGACCCACGGACTGACCCACGGATACAGGGACTGACCCACAGACCAACAGACAGACCCCTGGACACACGGACAGACCTCCAGACCCACGGACTGCCCCACGGACAGCCCCACGGACACACGGACAGACCCCCAGACAGCCCCACGGATGCACAGACAGCCCCACGGACCCACGGACGGACCCACGGACCCTTGGGCTGCCCCACGAGTGGACGAACGGACCCACGGACCCACAGCCAGCCCCACGGATGGACTCCATTACCCCATGGGGGGGGGACAGAGGGGGCCACCCCCCCCCTTTTGGGACCCCCATTTCCCCCTGGGGACCCCCCCGTGTTTTTTTTTTGGGGGGGGGGGATTCATCCAATTTCCATTGGGGGGGGGGGGGGTGTTTTTTTTTTTGGGGTGTTGTGCGCGTTGACCCCCGTGTTGGGGGGGTGGGGGGCACCCATGGGTGCACCCCGTTATTTTTTTTTTGGGGGGGGGCATTGGGGTGCTGCCCCCCCCCCCCCCCGAGCTGGGGAATAAAACCGGGTTCAGCTTCACCGTGCCCCCCGACCCCCCCCGTGCCCCCCAAATCCCCCCCGTGCCCCCCAACCCCCCCCTGCCCCCCCCCGTGCCCCCCAACCCCCCCCCTTTCCCCTCCCCCATTCATTTCCCTCCCCCATTCATTCCCAGCGCGGGAGGGGGGGCGTGGCCTGGTGGGAGGAGGGCGTGGCCTGATGGGAGGGGGCGTGGCCACGGCACACCCCCCCGCGCTCCTCCTACCGCGCCGTGACCGACAGCAGCGGCAGCCAATCGGCTGCGCCGAGGGGCGGGGCGGGGCCCAACGGACGCCCGGCGGAGGGGGCGGGTGACGAGCGGCGCCGGCAGCCAATGGGGTGGGCGCGGCGGGAGCGGCGGGCCAATGGGAGAGGAGGGGGCGGGGCGGAGGCGGCGAGCGGCGGGCGGTGAGTGCGGGGCGGCGGCGGGGGGGGGGAGGGGGCCCGAGGGACCCCCCCGGGACCCCCCGGGACCCCCCCGCGTTCTGGGGGCGTCCCCGGGCCCCAGAGACCCCCCCCAGGTCCCCAGACCCCCCCCAAAAATCCCAAAGCCCCCCCCAAAACCCAGCCCCCCCCCCAGTGACCCCCCCCAAGTCCCCAGCCCCCCCCACCCCCAAATTCCC
>NW_028180887.1:0-30323 GCF_964211825.1 Aythya ferina
AAACCTACCTGAACTTCTCCAAAAACCACAATCCACTCCTATTTAACATAATGACAAACAAGAACCCAACAAAACCTAATGGAGACCCCAAAACACGTAAAAAACACCCCAAAAAATATCGGCATCACCCCCAAAACTGGAAGAAAATCCCCCAAAACCATAGATCCACCCCAAAACCACCCTAAAACTACCTGATGTTCTCCAAAAACCACAATCCACTCCTATTTAACATAATGACAAACAAGAACCCAACAAAACCTAATGGAGACCCCAAAACACGTAAAAAACACCCCAAAAAATATCGGCAACACCCCCAAAACTGGAAGAAAATACGCCAAAACAATAGATCCACCCCAAAGACACCCTAAAACTACCTGATGTTCTCCAAAACCCACAATTTACCCTTTTCCAACACGATGACCAACGAGAACCCAACAGAACCCAACAGAGACCCCAAAAAACGTCAAAAACACCCCAAACAAGAACGGCATCACCACCAAAACTGGAAGAAAATCCCCCAAAACCATAGATCCACCCCAAAACCACCCTAAACCTACCTGATCTTCTCCAAAACCCACAATCCACTCCTATTTAACATAATGACAAACAAGAACCCAACAAAACCTA
The DNA here is from genome assembly GCF_964211825.1 of Aythya ferina. Taxonomy (NCBI): domain Eukaryota; kingdom Metazoa; phylum Chordata; class Aves; order Anseriformes; family Anatidae; genus Aythya; species Aythya ferina. The sequence goes on from NW_028180887.1 coordinate 628, forward strand.
ATGGAGACCCCAAAACACGTCAAAAACACCCCAAACAAGAACGGCATCACCCCCAAAACTGGAGGAAAATACGCCAAAACCATAGATCCACCCCAAAGACACCCTAAACCTACCTGATGTTCTCCAAAACCCACAATTTACCCTTTTCCAACACGATGACCAACGAGAACCCAACAGAACCCAACAGAGACCCCAAAAAACGTCAAAAACACCCCAAACAAGAACGGCATCACCCCCAAAACTGGAAGAAAATCCCCCAAAACCATAGATCCACCCCAAAGACACCCTAAAACTACCTGATGTTCTCCAAAAACCACAATTTACCCTTTTCCAACACGATGACCAACGAGAACCCAACAGAACCCAACAGAGACCCCAAAAAACGTCAAAAACACCCCAAACAAGAACGGCATCACCCCCAAAACAGGAAGAAAATCCCCCAAAACCATAGATCCACCCCAAAACCACCCTAAAACTACCTGATGTTCTCCAAAACCCACAATCCACTCCTATTTAACATAATGACAAACAAGAACCCAACAAAACCTAATGGAGACCCCAAAACACGTCAAAAACACCCCAAAAAATATCGGCATCACCCCCAAAACTGGAAGAAAATACGCCAAAACCATAGATCCACCCCAAAACCACCCTAAACCTACCTGATCTTCTCCAAAACCCACAATTTACACTTTTCCACCATGATAACCAACGAGAACCCAACAAAACCCAACGGAGACCGCAAAAAACGTCAAAAACACCCCAAACAAGAACGGCATCACCACCAAAACTGGAAGAAAATCCCCCAAAACCATAGATCCACCCCAAAACCACCCTAAACCTACCTGATCTTCTCGAAAAACCACAATTTACCCTTTTCCAACACGATGACCAACGAGAACCCAACAGAACCCAACAGAGACCCCAAAAAACGTCAAAAACACCCCAAACAAGAACGGCATCACCCCCAAAACTGGAAGAAAATCCCCCAAAACCATAGATCCACCCCAAAACCACCCTAAACCTACCTGATCTTCTCCAAAAACCACAATTTACCCTTTTCCACCATGATGACCAACGAGAACCCAACAGAACCCAACAGAGACCCCAAAAAACGTCAAAAACACCCCAAACAAGAACGGCATCACTCCCAAAACTGGAAGAAAATCCCCCAAAACCATAGATCCACCCCAAAACCACCCTAAAACTACCTGATGTTCTCCAAAACCCACAATCCACTCCTATTTAACATAATGACAAACAAGAACCCAACAAAACCTAATGGAGACCCCAAAACTCGTAAAAAACACCCTAATAAATATCGGCATCACCCCCAAAACTGGAAGAAAATCCCCCAAAACCATAGATCCACCCCAAAACCACCCTAAACCTACCTGATGTTCGTCAAAACCCACAATTTACCCTTTTCCACCATGATAACCAACGAGAACCAAACAAAACCCAACGGAGACCCCAAAAAACGTCAAAAACACCCCAAACAAGAACGGCATCACCACCAAAACTGGAAGAAAAACCCCAAAACCATAGATCCACCCCAAAGACACCCTAAACCTACCTGATGTTCTCCAAAACCCACAATTTACCCTTTTCCAACACGATGACCAACGAGAACCCAACAGAACCCAACAGAGACCCCAAAAAACTTCAAAAACACCCCAAACAAGAACGGCATCACCCCCAAAACTGGAAGAAAATCCCCCAAAACCATAGATCCACCCCAAAACCACCCTAAACCTACCTGATCTTCTCCAAAACCCACAATCCACACCTATTTATCATAATGACCAACGAGAACCCAACAAAACCTAATGGAGACCCCAAAAAACGTCAAAAACACCCCAAACAAGAACGGCATCACCACCAAAACTGGAAGAAAATCCCCCAAAACCATAGATCCACCCCAAAACCACCCTAAAACTACCTGATGTTCTCCAAAACCCACAATCCACTCCTATTTAACATAATGACAAACAAGAACCCAACAAAACCTAATGGAGACCCCAAAACACGTAAAAAACACCACAAAAAATATCGGCATCACCCCCAAAACTGGAAGAAAATACGCCAAAACCATAGATCCACCCCAAAGACACCCTAAACCTACCTGATGTTCTCCAAAACCCACAATTTACCCTTTTCCAACACGATGACCAACGAGAACCCAACAGAACCCAACAGAGACCCCCAAAAACGTCAAAAACACCCCAAACAAGAACGGCATCACCCCCAAAACTGGAAGAAAATCCCCCAAAACCATAGATCCACCCCAAAACCACCCTAAACCTACCTGATGTTCTCCAAAAACCACAATCCACTCCTATTTAACATAATGACAAACAAGAACCCAACAAAACCTAATGGAGACCCCAAAACACGTCAAAAACACCCCAAACAAGAACGGCATCACCCCCAAAACTGGAGGAAAATACGCCAAAACCATAGATCCACCCCAAAGACACCCTAAACCTACCTGATGTTCTCCAAAACCCACAATTTACCCTTTTCCAACACGATGACCAACGAGAACCCAACAGAACCCAACAGAGACCCCAAAAAACGTCAAAAACACCCCAAACAAGAACGGCATCACCCCCAAAACTGGAAGAAAATCCCCCAAAACCATAGATCCACCCCAAAGACACCCTAAAACTACCTGATGTTCTCCAAAAACCACAATTTACCCTTTTCCAACACGATGACCAACGAGAACCCAACAGAACCCAACAGAGACCCCAAAAAACGTCAAAAACACCCCAAACAAGAACGGCATCACCCCCAAAACAGGAAGAAAATCCCCCAAAACCATAGATCCACCCCAAAACCACCCTAAAACTACCTGATGTTCTCCAAAACCCACAATCCACTCCTATTTAACATAATGACAAACAAGAACCCAACAAAACCTAATGGAGACCCCAAAACACGTCAAAAACACCCCAAAAAATATCGGCATCACCCCCAAAACTGGAAGAAAATACGCCAAAACCATAGATCCACCCCAAAACCACCCTAAACCTACCTGATCTTCTCCAAAACCCACAATTTACACTTTTCCACCATGATAACCAACGAGAACCCAACAAAACCCAACGGAGACCGCAAAAAACGTCAAAAACACCCCAAACAAGAACGGCATCACCACCAAAACTGGAAGAAAATCCCCCAAAACCATAGATCCACCCCAAAACCACCCTAAACCTACCTGATCTTCTCGAAAAACCACAATTTACCCTTTTCCAACACGATGACCAACGAGAACCCAACAGAACCCAACAGAGACCCCAAAAAACGTCAAAAACACCCCAAACAAGAACGGCATCACCCCCAAAACTGGAAGAAAATCCCCCAAAACCATAGATCCACCCCAAAACCACCCTAAACCTACCTGATCTTCTCCAAAAACCACAATTTACCCTTTTCCACCATGATGACCAACGAGAACCCAACAGAACCCAACAGAGACCCCAAAAAACGTCAAAAACACCCCAAACAAGAACGGCATCACTCCCAAAACTGGAAGAAAATCCCCCAAAACCATAGATCCACCCCAAAACCACCCTAAAACTACCTGATGTTCTCCAAAACCCACAATCCACTCCTATTTAACATAATGACAAACAAGAACCCAACAAAACCTAATGGAGACCCCAAAACTCGTAAAAAACACCCTAATAAATATCGGCATCACCCCCAAAACTGGAAGAAAATCCCCCAAAACCATAGATCCACCCCAAAACCACCCTAAACCTACCTGATGTTCGTCAAAACCCACAATTTACCCTTTTCCACCATGATAACCAACGAGAACCAAACAAAACCCAACGGAGACCCCAAAAAACGTCAAAAACACCCCAAACAAGAACGGCATCACCACCAAAACTGGAAGAAAAACCCCAAAACCATAGATCCACCCCAAAGACACCCTAAACCTACCTGATGTTCTCCAAAACCCACAATTTACCCTTTTCCAACACGATGACCAACGAGAACCCAACAGAACCCAACAGAGACCCCAAAAAACTTCAAAAACACCCCAAACAAGAACGGCATCACCCCCAAAACTGGAAGAAAATCCCCCAAAACCATAGATCCACCCCAAAACCACCCTAAACCTACCTGATCTTCTCCAAAACCCACAATCCACACCTATTTATCATAATGACCAACGAGAACCCAACAGAACCCAACAGAGACCCCAAAAAACGTCAAAAACACCCCAAACAAGAACGGCATCACCACCAAAACTGGAAGAAAATCCCCCAAAACCATAGATCCACCCCAAAACCACCCTAAAACTACCTGATGTTCTCCAAAACCCACAATCCACTCCTATTTAACATAATGACAAACAAGAACCCAACAAAACCTAATGGAGACCCCAAAACACGTAAAAAACACCACAAAAAATATCGGCATCACCCACAAAACTGGAAGAAAATACGCCAAAATCATAGATCCACCCCAAAGACACCCTAAACCTACCTGATGTTCTCCAAAACCCACAATTTACCCTTTTCCAACACGATGACCAACGAGAACCCAACAGAACCCAACAGAGACCCCAAAAAACGTCAAAAACACCCCAAACAAGAACGGCATCACCCCCAAAACTGGAAGAAAATCCCCCAAAACCATAGATCCACCCCAAAGACACCCTAAAACTACCTGATGTTCTCCAAAAACCACAATTTACCCTTTTCCAACACGATGACCAACGAGAACCCAACAGAACCCAACAGAGACCCCAAAAAACGTCAGAAACACCCCAAACAAGAACGGCATCACCACCAAAACTGGAAGAAAATCCCCCAAAACCATAGATCCACCCCAAAACCACCCTAAAACTACCTGATGTTCTCCAAAAACCACAATTTACCCTTTTCCAACACGATGACCAACGAGAACCCAACAGAACCCAACAGAGACCCCAAAAAACTTCAAAAACACCCCAAACAAGAATGGCATCACCCCCAAAACTGGAAGAAAATCCCCCAAAACCATAGATCCACCCCAAAACCACCCTAAACCTACCTGATCTTCTCCAAAAACCACAATTTACCCTTTTCCAACACGATGACCAACGAGAACCCAACAGAACCCAACAGAGACCCCAAAAAACGTCAAAAACACCACAAACAAGAACGGCATCACCACCAAAACTGGAAGAAAATCCCGCAAAACCATAGATCCACCCCAAAACCACCCTAAAACTACCTGATGTTCTCCAAAACCCACAATCCACTCCTATTTAACATAATGAAGACAGGAGAGGATCACTCCCCCAAAAAGAAGAAAACCCAAATACCATGAATCCACGCGAAAAGTCCCCCTAAACCTACCTGAAGTTCTCCAAAACCCGCAATTTACCCTTTTCCACCACGATGACCACGGAAAACCCAGCGAAACCCAACGGAGACCCCAAAACACGTCAAAAACACCCCAAACAAGAACGGCATCACCCCCAAAACTGGAAGAAAATACGCCAAAACCATACATCCACGCCAAAACCACCCTAAACCTACCTGATGTTCTCCAAAACCCACAATTTACCCTTTTCCACCATGATAACCAACGAGAACCCAACAGAACCCAACAGAGACCGCAAAAAACGTCAAAAACACCCCAAACAAGAACGGCATCACCACCAAAACTGGAAGAAAATCCCCCAAAACCATAGATCCACCCCAAAACCACCCTAAACCTACCTGATCTTCTCCAAAACCCACAATTTACCCTTTTCCAACACGATGACCAACGAGAACCCAACAGAACCCAACAGAGACCCCAAAAAACGACAAAAACACCCCAAACAAGAACGGCATCACCCCCAAAACTGGAAGAAAATCCCTCAAAACCATAGATCCACCCCAAAACCACCCTAAACCTACCTGAACTTCTCCAAAAACCACAATCCACTCCTATTTAACATAATGACAAACAAGAACCCAACAAAACCTAATGGAGACCCCAAAACACGTAAAAAACACCCCAAAAAATATCGGCATCACCCCCAAAACTGGAAGAAAATCCCCCAAAACCATAGATCCACCCCAAAACCACCCTAAAACTACCTGATGTTCTCCAAAACCCACAATCCACTCCTATTTAACATAATGACAAACAAGAACCCAACAAAACCTAATGGAGACCCCAAAACACGTAAAAAACACCCCAAAAAATATCGGCAACACCCCCAAAACTGGAAGAAAATACGCCAAAACAATAGATCCACCCCAAAGACACCCTAAAACTACCTGATGTTCTCCAAAACCCACAATTTACCCTTTTCCAACACGATGACCAACGAGAACCCAACAGAACCCAACAGAGACCCCAAAAAACGTCAAAAACACCCCAAACAAGAACGGCATCACCACCAAAACTGGAAGAAAATCCCCCAAAACCATAGATCCACCCCAAAACCACCCTAAACCTACCTGATCTTCTCCAAAACCCACAATCCACTCCTATTTAACATAATGACAAACAAGAACCCAACAAAACCTAATGGAGACCCCAAAACACGTCAAAAACACCCCAAACAAGAACGGCATCACCCCCAAAACTGGAGGAAAATACGCCAAAACCATAGATCCACCCCAAAGACACCCTAAACCTACCTGATGTTCTCCAAAACCCACAATTTACCCTTTTCCAACACGATGACCAACGAGAACCCAACAGAACCCAACAGAGACCCCAAAAAACGTCAAAAACACCCCAAACAAGAACGGCATCACCCCCAAAACTGGAAGAAAATCCCCCAAAACCATAGATCCACCCCAAAGACACCCTAAAACTACCTGATGTTCTCCAAAAACCACAATTTACCCTTTTCCAACACGATGACCAACGAGAACCCAACAGAACCCAACAGAGACCCCAAAAAACGTCAGAAACACCCCAAACAAGAACGGCATCACCCCCAAAACTGGAAGAAAATCCCCCAAAACCATAGATCCATCCCAAAGACACCCTAAACCTACCTGATGTTCTCAAAAAACCACAATTTACCCTTTTCCAACACGATGACCAACGAGAACCCAACAGAACCCAACAGAGACCCCAAAAAACTTCAAAAACACCCCAAACAAGAATGGCATCACCACCAAAACTGGAAGAAAATCCCCCAAAACCATAGATCCACCCCAAAACCACCCTAAACCTACCTGATGTTCTCCAAAACCCACAATTTACCCTTTTCCAACACGATGACCAACGAGAACCCAACAGAACCCAACAGAGACCCCAAAAAACGTCAAAAACACCCCAAACAAGAACGGCATCACCCCCAAAACTGGAAGAAAATCCCCCAAAACAATAGATCCACCCCAAAACCACCCTAAAACTACCTGATCTTCTCCAAAACCCACAATTTACACTTTTACAACACGATGACCAACGAGAACCCAACAGAACCCAACAGAGACCCCAAAAAACGTCAAAAACACCACAAAAAAGAACGGCATCACCCCCAAAACTGGAAGAAAATCCCCCAAAACCATAGATCCACCCCAAAGACACCCTAAAACTACCTGATGTTCTCCAAAAACCACAATTTACCCTTTTCCAACACGATGACCAACGAGAACCTACAGAACCCAACAGAGACCCCAAAAAACGTCAGAAACACCCCAAACAAGAACGGCATCACCCCCAAAACTGGAAGAAAATCCCCCAAAACCATAGATCCATCCCAAAGACACCCTAAACCTACCTGATGTTCTCAAAAAACCACAATTTACCCTTTTCCAACACGATGACCAACGAGAACCCAACAGAACCCAACAGAGACCCCAAAAAACGACAAAAACACCCCAAACAAGAATGGCATCACCACCAAAACTGGAAGAAAATCCCCCAAAACCATAGATCCACCCCAAAACCACCCTAAACCTACCTGATCTTCTCCAAAAACCACAATTTACCCTTTTCCAACACGATGACCAACGAGAACCCAACAGAACCCAACAGAGACCCCAAAAAACGTCAGAAACACCCCAAACAAGAACGGCATCACCCCCAAAACTGGAAGAAAATCCCCCAAAACCATAGATCCACCCCAAAGACACCCTAAACCTACCTGATGTTCTCAAAAAACCACAATTTACCCTTTTCCAACACGATGACCAACGAGAACCCAACAGAACCCAACAGAGACCCCAAAAAACTTCAAAAACACCCCAAACAAGAATGGCATCACCCCCAAAACTGGAAGAAAATCCCCCAAAACCATAGATCCACCCCAAAACCACCCTAAACCTACCTGATCTTCTCCAAAAACCACAATTTACCCTTTTCCAACACGATGACCAACGAGAACCCAACAGAACCCAACAGAGACCCCAAAAAACGTCAAAAACACCCCAAACAAGAACGGCATCACCCCCAAAACAGGAAGAAAATCCCCCAAAACCATAGATCCACCCCAAAACCACCCTAAACCTACCTGATGTTCTCCAAAACCCACAATTTACACTTTTACAACACGATGACCAACGAGAACCCAACAGAACCCAACAGAGACCCCAAAAAACGTCAAAAACACCACAAAAAAGAACGGCATCACCCCCAAAACTGGAAGAAAATCCCCCAAAACCATAGATCCACCCCAAAGACACCCTAAAACTACCTGATGTTCTCCAAAAACCACAATTTACCCTTTTCCAACACGATGACCAACGAGAACCCAACAGAACCCAACAGAGACCCCAAAAAACGTCAGAAACAACCCAAACAAGAACGGCATCACCACCAAAACTGGAAGAAAATCCCCCAAAACCATAGATCCATCCCAAAGACACCCTAAACCTACCTGATGTTCTCAAAAAACCACAATTTACCCTTTTCCAACACGATGACCAACGAGAACCCAACAGAACCCAACAGAGACCCCAAAAAACTTCAAAAACACCCCAAACAAGAATGGCATCACCACCAAAACTGGAAGAAAATCCCCCAAAACCATAGATCCACCCCAAAACCACCCTAAACCTACCTGATGTTCTCCAAAAACCACAATTTACCCTTTTCCAACACGATGACCAACGAGAACCCAACAGAACCCAACAGAGACCCCAAAAAACGTCAAAAACACCCCAAAAAAGAATGGCATCACTCCCAAAACTGGAAGAAAATCCCGCAAAACCATAGATCCACCCCAAAACCACCCTAAAACTACCTGATGTTCTCCAAAACCCACAATCCACTCCTATTTAACATAATGAAGAAAGGAGAGGATCACTCCCCCAAAAAGAAGAAAACCCAAATACCATGAATCCACGCGAAAAGTCCCCCTAAACCTACCTGAAGTTCTCCAAAACCCGCAATTTACCCTTTTCCACCACGATGACCACGGAAAACCCAGCGAAACCCAACGGAGACACCAAAACACGTCAAAAACACCACAAAAAATATCGGCATCACCCCCAAAACTGGAAGAAAATACGCCAAAACCATCGCTCCACCCCAAAACCACCCTAAACCTACCTGATCTTCTCCAAAACCCACAATTTACCCTTTTCCACCATGATAACCAACGAGAACCCAACAGAACCCAACAGAGACCGCAAAAAACGTCAAAAACACCCCAAACAAGAACAGCATCACCACCAAAACTGGAAGAAAATCCCCCAAAACCATAGATCCACCCCAAAACCACCCTAAACCTACCTGATCTTCTCCAAAAACCACAATTTACCCTTTTCCAACACGATGACCAACGAGAACCCAACAGAACCCAACAGAGACCCCAAAACACTTAAAAAACACCCCAAAAAATATCGGCATCACCCCCAAAACTGGAAGAAAATCCCCCAAAACCATAGATCCACCCCAAAACCACCCTAAACCTACCTGATGTTCTCCAAAACCCACAATTTACCCTTTTCCACCATGATAACCAACGAGAACCAAACAAAACCCAACGGAGACCCCAAAACACTTCAAATACACCCCAAAAAAGAACAGGATCACGCCAAAAAATAGAAGAAAACCCCAAATACCATAGATCCACCCCAAAGACACCCTAAACCTACCTGATGTTCTCCTAATCCCAAAGCACACTCCAAAACACCATAAAACACATTAGGAATTCAACGAAACGCAACGAAAACCCCAAAACACTTCAAAATCACCCGAAGAAAGGAGAGGATCACTCCCCCAAAAAGAAGAAAACCCCAAATACCATGAATCCACGCGAAAACTCCCCCTAAACCTACCTGAAGTTCTCCAAAACCCACAATTTACACTTTTACAACACGATGACCAACGAGAACCCAACAAAACCAAACAGAGACCACAAAAACCTTAAAAAATACCCCAAACAAGAATGGCATCACCCCCAAAACTGGAAGAAAACCCCCAAAACCATAGATCCACCCCAAAGACACCCTAAACCTACCTGATGTTCTCCAAAAACCACAATTTACCCTTTTACAACACGATGACCAACGAGAACCCAACAGAACCCAACAGAGACCCCAAAAAACGTCAAAAACACCCCAAACAAGAACGGCATCACCCCCAAAACTGGAAGAAAATCCCCCAAAACCATAGATCCACCCCAAAACCACCCTAAACCTACCTGATCTTCTCCAAAACCCACAATCCACACCTATTTATCATAATGACCAACGAAAACCAAACAGAACCCAACAGAGACCCCAAAAAACGTCAAAAACACCCCAAACAAGAACGGCATCACCACCAAAACTGGAAGAAAATCCCCCAAAACCATAGATCCACCCCAAAACCACCCTAAAACTACCTGATGTTCTCCAAAACCCACAATCCACTCCTATTTAACATAATGACAAACAAGAACCCAACAAAACCTAATGGAGACCCCAAAACACGTAAAAAACACCCCAAAAAATATCGGCATCACCCCCAAAACTGGAAGAAAATACGCCAAAACCATAGATCCACCCCAAAGACACCCTAAACCTACCTGATGTTCTCCAAAACCCACAATTTACCCTTTTCCAACACGATGACCAACGAGAACCCAACAGAACCCAACAGAGACCCCAAAAAACGTCAAAAACACCCCAAACAAGAACGGCATCACCCCCAAAACTGGAAGAAAATCCCCCAAAACCATAGATCCACCCCAAAGACACCCTAAACCTACCTGATGTTCTCAAAAAACCACAATTTACCCTTTTCCAACACGATGACCAACGAGAACCCAACAGAACCCAACAGAGACACCAAAAAACTTCAAAAACACCCCAAACAAGAATGGCATCACCACCAAAACTGGAAGAAAATCCCCCAAAACCATAGATCCACCCCAAAACCACCCTAAACCTACCTGATCTTCTCCAAAAACCACAATTTACCCTTTTCCAACACGATGACCAACGAGAACCCAACAGAACCCAACAGAGACCCCAAAAAACGTCAAAATCACCCCAAACAAGAACGGCATCACTCCCAAAACTGGAAGAAAATCCCGCAAAACCATAGATCCACCCCAAAACCACCCTAAAACTACCTGATGTTCTCCAAAACCCACAATCCACTCCTATTTAACATAATGAAGAAAGGAGAGGATCACTCCCCCAAAAAGAAGAAAACCCAAATACCATGAATCCACGCGAAAAGTCCCCCTAAACCTACCTGAAGTTCTCCAAAACCCGCAATTTACCCTTTTCCACCACGATGACCACGGAAAACCCAGCGAAACCCAACGGAGACCCCAAAACACGTCAAAAACAACACAAAAAATATCGGCATCACCACCAAAACTGGAAGAAAATACGCCAAAACCATAGATCCACCCAAAAACCACCCTAAACCTACCTGATCTTCTCCAAAACCCACAATCCACACCTATTTAACATAATGACAAAGAAGAACCCAACAAAACCTAATGGAGACCCCAAAACACGTCAAAAACACCCCAAACAAGAAAAGGATCACCCCCAAAACTGGAAGAAAATCCCCCAAAACCATAGATCCACCCCAAAACCACCCTAAACCTACCTGATCTTCTCCAAAACCCACAATTTACACTTTTCCACCATGATGACCAACGAGAACCAAACAAAACCCAACGGAGACCACAAAACACTTCAAAAACACCCCAAACAAGAACGGCATCACCACCAAAACTGGAAGAAAATCCCCCAAAACCATAGATCCACCCCAAAACCACCCTAAACCTACCTGATGTTCTCCAAAACCCACAATCCACTCCTATTTAACATAATGACAAACAAGAACCCAACAAAACCTAATGGAGACCCCAAAACACGTAAAAAACACCCCAAAAAATATCGGCATCACCCCCAAAACTGGAAGAAAATCCCCCAAAACCATAGATCCACCCCAAAACCACCCTAAACCTACCTGATGTTCTCCAAAACCCACAATTTACCCTTTTCCACCATGATGACCAACGAGAACCAAACAAAACCCAACGGAGACCCCAAAACACTTCAAATACACCCCAAAAAAGAACAGGATCACGCCAAAAAATAGAAGAAAACCCCAAATACCATAGATCCACCCCAAAGACACCCTAAACCTACCTGATGTTCTCCTAATCCCAAAGCACACTCCAAACCACCGTAAAACACATTAGGAATTCAACGAAACGCAACGGAAACCCCAAAACACTTCAAAATCACCCGAAGAAAGGAGAGGATCACTCCCCCAAAAAGAAGAAAACCCCAAATACCATGAATCCACGCGAAAACTCCCCCTAAACCTACCTGAAGTTCTCCAAAACCCACAATTTACACTTCTACAACACGATGACCAACGAGAACCCAACAAAACCAAACAGAGACCACAAAAACCTTAAAAAATACCCCAAACAAGAATGGCATCACCCCCAAAACTGGAAGAAAACCCCCAAAACCATAGATCCACCCCAAAGACACCCTAAACCTACCTGATGTTCTCCAAAAACCACAATTTACCCTTTTACAACACGATGACCAACGAGAACCCAACAGAACCCAACAGAGACCCCAAAAAACGTCAAAAACACCCCAAACAAGAACGGCATCACCACCAAAACTGGAAGAAAATCCCCCAAAACAATAGATCCACCCCAAAACCACCCTAAACCTACCTGATCTTCTCCAAAACCCACAATCCACACCTATTTATCATAATGACCAACGAGAACCCAACAGAACCCAACAGAGACCCCAAAAAACGTCAAAAACACCCCAAACAAGAACGGCATCACCACCAAAACTGGAAGAAAATCCCCCAAAACAATAGATCCACCCCAAAACCACCCTAAACCTACCTGATGTTCTCCAAAACCCACAATAAACTCCTATTTAACATAATGACAAACAAGAACCCAACAAAACCTAATGGAGACCCCAAAACACGTAAAAAACACCCCAAAAAATATCGGCATCACCCCCAAAACTGGAAGAAAATACGCCAAAAACATAGATCCACCCCAAAGACACCCTAAACCTACCTGATGTTCTCCAAAACCCACAATTTACCCTTTTCCAACACGATGACCAACGAGAACCCAACAGAACCCAACAGAGACCCCAAAAAACGTCAAAAACACCCCAAACAAGAACGGCATCACCACCAAAACTGGAAGAAAATCCCCCAAAACCATAGATCCACCCCAAAACCACCCTAAAACTACCTGATGTTCTCCAAAACCCACAATCCACTCCTATTTAACATAATGACAAACAAGAACCCAACAAAACCTAATGGAAACCCCAAAACACGTAAAAAACACCCCAAACAAGAACGGCATCACCCCCAAAACTGGAAGAAAATCCCCCAAAACCATAGATCCACCCCAAAACCACCCTAAAACTACCTGATGTTCTCCAAAACCCACAATCCACTCCTATTTAACATAATGACAAACAAGAACCCAACAAAACCTAATGGAAACCCCAAAACACGTCAAAAACACCCCAAACAAGAACGGCATCACCCCCAAAACTGGAAGAAAATCCCCCAAAACCATAGATCCACCCCAAAACCACCCTAAACCTACCTGATGTTCTCCAAAACCCACAATTTACCCTTTTCCACCATGATAACCAACGAGAACCCAACAAAACCCAACGGAGACCCCAAAAAACGTCAAAAACACCCCAAACAAGAACGGCATCACCCCCAAAACTGGAAGAAAATCCCCCAAAACCATAGATCCACCCCAAAACCACCCTAAACCTACCTGATCTTCTCCAAAAACCACAATTTACCCTTTTCCAACACGATGACCAACGAGAACCCAACAGAACCCAACAGAGACCCCAAAAAACGACAAAAACACCCCAAACAAGAACGGCATCACCACCAAAACTGGAAGAAAATCCCCCAAAACCATAGATCCACCCCAAAACCACCCTAAACCTACCTGATCTTCTCCAAAACCCACAATCCACACCTATTTAACATAATGACAAACAAGAACCCAACAAAACCTAAAGGAGACCCCAAAAAACGTAAAAAACACCCCAAAAAATATCGGCATCACCCCCAAAACTGGAAGAAAATCCCCCAAAACCATAGATCCACCCCAAAACCACCCTAAACCTACCTGATGTTCTCCAAAACCCACAATTTACCCTCTTCCACCATGATGACCAACGAGAACCAAACAAAACCCAACGGAGACCCCAAAACACTTCAAAAACACCACAAACAAGAACGGCATCACCACCAAAACTGGAAGAAAATCCCCCAAAACCATAGATCCACCCCAAAACCACCCTAAACCTACCTGATCTTCTCCAAAACCCACAATCCACTCCTATTTAACATAATGACAAACAAGAACCCAACAAAACCTAATGGAAACCCCAAAACACGTCAAAAACACCCCAAACAAGAACGGCATCACCCCCAAAACTGGAAGAAAATCCCCCAAAACCATAGATCCACCCCAAAACCACCCTAAACCTACCTGATGTTCTCCAAAACCCACAATTTACCCTTTTCCACCATGATAACCAACGAGAACCCAACAAAACCCAACGGAGACCCCAAAAAACGTCAAAAACACCCCAAACAAGAACGGCATCACCCCCAAAACTGGAAGAAAATCCGCCAAAACCATAGATCCACCCCAAAACCACCCTAAACCTACCTGATGTTCTCCAAAAACCACAATTTACCCTTTTCCAACACGATGACCAACGAGAACCCAACAGAACCCAACAGAGACCCCAAAAAACGACAAAAACACCCCAAACAAGAACGGCATCACCACCAAAACTGGAAGAAAATCCCCCAAAACCATAGATCCACCCCAAAACCACCCTAAACCTACCTGATCTTCTCCAAAACCCACAATCCACACCTATTTAAACATAATGACAAACAAGAACCCAACCAAAACCTAATGGAGACCCCAAAACACGTAAAAAACACCACAAAAAATATCGGCATCACCCCCAAAACTGGAAGAAAATCCCCCAAAACCATAGATCCCACCCCAAAACCACCCTAAACCTACCTGATCTTCTCCAAAACCCACAATTTACCCTTTTAGAACACGATGACCAACGAGAACCCAACAGAACCCAACAGAGACCCCAAAAAACGACAAAAACACCCCAAACAAGAACGGCATCACCACCAAAACTGGAGAAAATCCCCCAAAACCATAGATCCACCCCAAAACCACCCTAAACCTACCTGATCTTCTCCAAAACCCACAATTTACCCTTTTCCACCATGATGACCAACGAGAACCAAACAAAACCCAACGGAGACCACAAAACACTTCAAAAACACCCCAAACAAGAACGGCATCACCACCAAAACTGGAAGAAAATCCCCCAAAACCATAGATCCACCCCAAAACCACCCTAAAACTACCTGATGTTCTCCAAAACCCACAATCCACTCCTATTTAACATAATGACAAACAAGAACCCAACAAAACCTAATGGAGACCCCAAAACACGTAAAAAACACCCCAAAAAATATCGGCATCACCCCCAAAACTGGAAGAAAATCCCCCAAAACCATACATCCACCCCAAAACCACCCCTAAACCTACCTGATCTTCTCAAAACCCACAATTTACCCTTTTCCACCATGATGACCAACGAGAAACCAAACAAAACCCAACGGAGACCCCAAAACACTTCAAATACACCCCAAAAAAGAAAAGGATCACGCCAAAAATAGAAGAAAACCCCAAAATACCATAGATCCACCCCAAAGACACCCTAAACCTACCTGATGTTCTCCTAATCCCAAAGCACACTCCAAACCACCATAAAACACATTAGGAATTCAACGAAACGCAACGGAAACCCCAAAACACTTCAAAATCACCCCGAAGAAAGGAGAGGATCACTCCCCAAAAAGAAGAAAACCCCAAATACCATGAATCCACGCGAAAACTCCCCCTAAACATACCTGAAGTTCTCCAAAACCCACAATTACACTTTTACAACACGATGACCAACGAGAACCCAACAAAACCAAACAGAGACCACAAAAACCTTAAAAAATACC
Organism: Aythya ferina; assembly: GCF_964211825.1. NCBI lineage: Eukaryota > Metazoa > Chordata > Aves > Anseriformes > Anatidae > Aythya > Aythya ferina. Next base: position 17,131 of record NW_028180887.1, read on the forward strand.
CCAAAAAAAGAATGGCATCACCCCCAAAACTGGAAGAAAACCCCCAAAACCATAGATCCACCCCAAAGACACCCTAAACCTACCTGATGTTCTCCAAAAACCACAATTTACCCTTTTCCAACACGATGACCAACGAGAACCCAACAGAACCCAACAGAGACCCCAAAAAACGTCAAAAACACCCCAAACAAGAACGGCATCACCACCAAAACTGGAAGAAAATCCCCCAAAACAATAGATCCACCCCAAAACCACCCTAAACCTACCTGATCTTCTCCAAAACCCACAATCCACACCTATTTATCATAATGACCAACGAGAACCCAACAGAACCCAACAGAGACCCCAAAAAACGTCAAAAACACCCCAAACAAGAACGGCATCACCACCAAAACTGGAAGAAAATCCCCCAAAACAATAGATCCACCCCAAAACCACCTTAAACCTACCTGATGTTCTCCAAAACCCACAATAAACTCCTATTTAACATAATGACAAACAAGAACCCAACAAAACCTAATGGAGACCCCAAAACACGTAAAAAACACCCCAAAAAATATCGGCATCACCCCCAAAACTGGAAGAAAATCCCCCAAAACCATAGATCCACCCCAAAACCACCCTAAACCTACCTGATGTTCTCCAAAACCCACAATTTACCCTTTTCCACCATGATAACCAACGAGAACCCAACAAAACCCAACGGAGACCCCAAAAAACGTCAAAAACACCCCAAACAAGAACGGCATCACCACCAAAACTGGAAGAAAATCCCCCAAAACCATAGATCCACCCCAAAACCACCCTAAACCTACCTGATCTTCTCCAAAACCCACAATCCACACCTATTTAACATAATGACAAACAAGAACCCAACAAAACCTAATGGAGACCCCAAAACACGTAAAAAACACCCCAAAAAATATCGGCATCACCCCCAAAACTGGAAGAAAATACGCCAAAACCATAGATCCACCCCAAAACCACCCTAAACCTACCTGATCTTCTCCAAAACCCACAATTTACACTTTTCCACCATGATGACCAACGAGAACCAAACAAAACCCAACGGAGACGCCAAAACACTTCAAAAACACCACAAACAAGAATGGCATCACCACCAAAACTGGAAGAAAATCCCCCAAAACCATAGATCCACCCCAAAACCACCCTAAAACTACCTGATGTTCTCCAAAACCCACAATCCACTCCTATTTAACATAATGACAAACAAGAACCCAACAAAACCTAATGGAAACCCCAAAACACGTCAAAAACACCCCAAACAAGAACGGCATCACCCCCAAAACTGGAAGAAAATCCCCCAAAACCATAGATCCACCCCAAAACCACCCTAAACCTACCTGATCTTCTCCAAAACCCACAATTTACCCTTTTCCACAATGATAACCAACGAGAACCCAACAAAACCCAACGGAGACCCCAAAAAACGTCAAAAACACCCCAAACAAGAACGGCATCACCCCCAAAACTGGAAGAAAATCCCCCAAAACCATAGATCCACCCCAAAACCACCCTAAACCTACCTGGTCTTCTCCAAAAACCACAATTTACCCTTTTCCAACACGATGACCAACGAGAACCCAACAGAACCCAACAGAGACCCCAAAAAACGACAAAAACACCCCAAACAAGAACGGCATCACCACCAAAACTGGAAGAAAATCCCCCAAAACCATAGATCCACCCCAAAACCACCCAAAACCTACCTGATCTTCTCCAAAACCCACAATCCACACCTATTTAACATAATGACAAACAAGAACCCAACAAAACCTAATGGAGACCCCAAAACACGTAAAAAACACCCCAAAAAATATCGGCATCACCCCCAAAACTGGAAGAAAATCCCCCAAAACCATAGATCCACCCCAAAACCACCCTAAACCTACCTGATCTTCTCCAAAAACCACAATTTACACTTTTCCACCATGATGACCAACGAGAACCAAACAAAACCCAACGGAGACCCCAAAACACTTCAAAAACACCCCAAACAAGAACGGCATCACCACCAAAACTGGAAGAAAATCCCCCAAAACCATAGATCCACCCCAAAACAACCCTAAAACTACCTGATGTTCTCCAAAACCCACAATCCACTCCTATTTAACATAATGACAAACAAGAACCCAACAAAACCTAATGGAGACCCCAAAACACGTAAAAAACACCCCAAAAAATATCGGCATCAACCCCAAAACTGGAAGAAAATCCGCCAAAACCATAGATCCACCCCAAAACCACCCTAAACCTACCTGATGTTCTCCAAAAACCACAATTTACCCTTTTCCAACACGATGACCAACGAGAACCCAACAGAACCCAACAGAGACCCCAAAAAACGTCAGAAACACCCCAAACAAGAACGGCATCACCACCAAAACTGGAAGAAAATCCCCCAAAACCATAGATCCACCCCAAAGACACCCTAAACCTACCTGATGTTCTCAAAAACCCACAATTTACCCTTTTCCAACACGATGACCAACGAGAACCCAACAGAACCCAACAGAGACCCCAAAAAACGACAAAAACACCCCAAACAAGAATGGCATCACCCCCAAAACTGGAAGAAAATCCCCCAAAACCATAGATCCACCCCAAAACCACCCTAAAACTACCTGATGTTCTCCAAAACCCACAATCCACTCCTATTTAACATAATGAAGAAAGGAGAGGATCACTCCCCCAAAAAGAAGAAAACCCAAATACCATGAATCCACGCGAAAAGTCCCCCTAAACCTACCTGAAGTTCTCCAAAACCCGCAATTTACCCTTTTCCACCACGATGACCACGGAAAACCCAGCGAAACCCAACGGAGACCCCAAAAAACGTTAAAAACACCACAAAAAATATCGGTATCACCCCCAAAACTGGAAGAAAATACGCCAAAACCATAGATCCAACCCAAAACCACCCTAAACCTACCTGATGTTCTCCAAAACCCACAATTTACCCTTTTCCACCATGATAACCAACGAGAACCCAACAGAACCCAACAGAGACCGCAAAAAACGTCATAAACACCCCAAACAAGAACGGCATCACCACCAAAACTGGAAGAAAATCCCCCAAAACCATAGATCCACCCCAAAACCACCCTAAACCTACCTGATCTTCTCCAAAAACCACAATTTACCCTTTTCCAACACGATGACCAACGAGAACCCAACAGAACCCAACAGAGACCCCAAAAAACGACAAAAACACCCCAAACAAGAACGGCATCACCACCAAAACTGGAAGAAAATCCCCCAAAACCATAGATCCACCCCAAAACCACCCTAAACCTACCTGATCTTCTCCAAAACCCACAATCCACACCTATTTAACATAATGACAAACAAGAACCCAACAAAACCTAATGGAGACCCCAAAACACGTCAAAAACACCCCAAACAAGAAAAGGATCACCCCCAAAACTGGAAGAAAATCCCCCAAAACCATAGATCCACCCCAAAACCACCCTAAACCTACCTGATCTTCTCCAAAACCCACAATTTACCCTTTTCCACCATGATGACCAACGAGAACCAAACAAAACCCAACGGAGACCCCAAAACACTTCAAATACACCCCAAAAAAGAACAGGATCACGCCAAAAAATAGAAGAAAACCCCAAATACCATAGATCCACCCCAAAGACACCCTAAACCTACCTGATGTTCTCCTAATCCCAAAGCACACTCCAAACCACCATAAAACACATTAGGAATTCAACGAAACGCAACGGAAACCCCAAAACACTTCAAAATCACCCGAAGAAAGGAGAGGATCACTCCCCCAAAAAGAAGAAAACCCCAAATACCATGAATCCACGCGAAAACTCCCCCTAAACCTACCTGAAGTTCTCCAAAACCCACAATTTACACTTTTACAACACGATGACCAACGAGAACCCAACAAAACCAAACAGAGACCACAAAAACCTTAAAAAATACCCCAAACAAGAATGGCATCACCCCCAAAACTGGAAGAAAACCCCCAAAACCATAGATCCACCCCAAAGACACCCTAAACCTACCTGATCTTCTCCAAAACCCACAATTTACCCTTTTCCAACACGATGACCAACGAGAACCCAACAGAACCCAACAGAGACCCCAAAAAACGTCAAAAACACCCCAAACAAGAACGGCATCACCACCAAAACTGGAAGAAAATCCCCCAAAACCATAGATCCACCCCAAAACCACCCTAAACCTACCTGATCTTCTCCAAAACCCACAATCCACACCTATTTAACATAATGACAAACAAGAACCCAACAAAACCTAATGGAAACCCCAAAACACGTCAAAAATACCCCAAACAAGAACGGCATCACCCCCAAAACTGGAAGAAAATCCCCCAAAACCATAGATCCACCCCAAAACCACCCTAAACCTACCTGATGTTCTCCAAAACCCACAATCCACTCCTATTTAACATAATGACAAACAAGAACCCAACAAAACCTAATGGAAACCCCAAAACACGTCAAAAACACCCCAAACAAGAACGGCATCACCCCCAAAACTGGAAGAAAATCCCCCAAAACCATAGATCCACCCAAAACCACCCTAAACCTACCTGATGTTCTCCAAAACCCACAATTTACCCTTTTCCACCATGATAACCAACGAGAACCCAACAAAACCCAACGGAGACCCCAAAAAACGTCAAAAACACCCCAAAACAAGAACGGCATCACCCCCAAAACTGGAAGAAAATCCGCCAAAACCATAGATCCACCCCAAAACCACCCTAAACCTACCTGATCTTCTCCAAAAACCACAATTTACCCTTTTCCAACACGATGACCAACGAGAACCCAACAGAACCCAACAGAGACCCCAAAAAACGACAAAAACACCCAAACAAGAACGGCATCACCACCAAAACTGGAAGAAAATCCCCCAAAACCATAGATCCACCCCAAAACCACCCTAAACCTACCTGATCTTCTCCAAAACCCACAATCCACACCTATTTAACATAATGACAAACAAGAACCCAACAAAACCTAATGGAGACCCCAAAACACGTAAAAAACCCCCAAAAAATATCGGCATCACCCCCAAAACTGGAAGAAAATCCCCCAAAACCATAGATCCACCCCAAAACCACCCTAAACCTACCTGATGTTCTCCAAAACCCACAATTTACCCCTCTTCCACCATGATGACCAACGAGAACCAAACAAAACCCAACGGAGACCCCAAAACACTTCAAAAACACCCCAAACAAGAACGGCATCACCACCAAAACTGGAAGAAAATCCCCCAAAACCATAGATCCACCCCAAAACCACCCTAAACCTACCTGATCTTCTCCAAAACCCACAATCCACTCCTATTTAACATAATGACAAACAAGAACCCAACCAAAACCTAATGGAAACCCCAAAACACGTCAAAAACACCCCAAACAAGAACGGCATCACCCCCAAAACTGGAAGAAAATCCCCAAAACCATAGATCCACCCAAAACCACCCTAAACCTACCTGATGTTCTCCAAAACCCACAATTTACCCTTTTCCACCATGATAACCAACGAGAACCCAACAAACCCAACGGAGACCCCAAAAAACGTCAAAAACACCCCAAACAAGAACGGCATCACCACCAAAACTGGAAGAAAATCCCCCAAAACAATAGATCCACCCCAAAACCACCCTAAACCTACCTGATCTTCTCCAAAACCCACAATCCACACCTATTTATCATAATGACCAACGAGAACCCAACAGAACCCAACAGAGACCCCAAAAAACGTCAAAAACACCCCAAACAAGAATGGCATCACCACCAAAACTGGAAGAAAATCCCCCAAAACAATAGATCCACCCCAAAACCACCCTAAACCTACCTGATGTTCTCCAAAACCCACAATCCACTCCTATTTAACATAATGACAAACAAGAACCCAACAAAACCTAATGGAGACCCAAAACACGTAAAAAACACCCCAAAAAATATCGGCATCACCCCCAAAACTGGAAGAAAATACGCCAAAACCATAGATCCACCCCAAAGACACCCTAAACCTACCTGATGTTCTCCAAAACCCACAATTTACCCTTTTCCAACACGATGACCAACGAGAACCCAACAGAACCCAACAGAGACCCCAAAAAACGTCAAAAACACCCCAAACAAGAACGGCATCACCACCAAAACTGGAAGAAAATCCCCCAAAACCATAGATCCACCCCAAAACACCCCTAAACCTACCTGATCTTCTCCAAAACCCACAATCCACACCTATTTAACATAATGACAAACAAGAACCCAACAAAACCTAATGGAAACCCCAAAACACGTAAAAAACACCCCAAACAAGAACGGCATCACCCCCAAAACTGGAAGAAAATCCCCCAAAACCATAGATCCACCCCAAAACCACCCTAAAACTACCTGATGTTCTCCAAAACCCACAATCCACTCCTATTTAACATAATGACAAACAAGAACCCAACAAAACCTAATGGAAACCCCAAACACGTCAAAAACACCCCAAACAAGAACGGCATCACCCCCAAAACTGGAAGAAAATCCCCCAAAACCATAGATCCACCCCAAAACCACCCTAAACCTACCTGATGTTCTCCAAAACCCACAATTTACCCTTTTCCACCATGATAACCAACGAGAACCCAACAAAACCCAACGGAGACCCCAAAAAACGTCAAAAACACCCCAAACAAGAACGGCATCACCCCCAAAACTGGAAGAAAATCCGCCAAAACCATAGATCCACCCCAAAACCACCCTAAACCTACCTGATCTTCTCCAAAAACCACATTTACCCTTTTCCAACACGATGACCAACGAGAACCCAACAGAACCCAACAGAGACCCAAAAACGACAAAAACACCCCAAACAAGAACGGCATCACCACCAAAACTGGAAGAAAATCCCCCCAAAACCATAGATCCACCCCAAAACCACCCTAAACCTACCTGATCTTCTCCAAAACCCACAATCCACACCTATTTAACATAATGACAAACAAGAACCCAACAAAACCTAATGGAGACCCCAAAACACGTAAAAAAACACCCCAAAAAATATCGGCATCACCCCCAAAACTGGAAGAAAATCCCCCAAAACCATAGATCCACCCCAAAACCACCCTAAACCTACCTGATGTTCTCCAAAACCCACAATTTACCCTCTTCCACCATGATGACCAACGAGAACAAACAAAACCCAACGGAGACCCCAAAACACTTCAAAAACACCACAAACAAGAACGGCATCACCACCCAAAACTGGAAGAAAATCCCCCAAAACCATAGATCCACCCCAAAACCACCCTAAACCTACCTGATGTTCTCCAAAACCCACAATCCACTCCTATTTAACATAATGACAAACAAGAACCCAACAAAACCTAATGGAAACCCCAAAACACGTCAAAAACACCCCAAACAAGAACGGCATCACCCCCAAAACTGGAAGAAAATCCCCCAAAACCATAGATCCACCCCAAAACCACCCTAAACCTACCTGATCTTCTCCAAAACCCACAATTTACCCTTTTCCACCATGATAACCAACGAGAACCCAACAAAACCAACGGAGACCCCAAAAAACGTCAAAAACACCCCAAACAAGAACGGCATCACCCCCAAACTGGAAGAAAATCCGCCAAAACCATAGATCCACCCCAAAACCACCCTAAACCTACCTGATCTTCTCCAAAAACCACAATTTACCCTTTTCCAACACGATGACCAACGAGAACCCAACAGAACCCAACAGAGACCCCAAAAACGACAAAAACACCCCAAACAAGAACGGCATCACCACCAAAACTGGAAGAAAATCCCCCAAAACCATAGATCCACCCCAAAACCACCCTAAACCTACCTGATCTTCTCCAAAACCCACAATCCACACCTATTTAACATAATGACAAACAAGAACCCAACAAAACCTAATGGAGACCCCAAAACACGTAAAAAACACCACAAAAAATATCGGCATCACCCCCAAAACTGGAAGAAAATCCCCCAAAACCATAGATCCACCCCAAAACCACCCTAAACCTACCTGATCTTCTCCAAAACCCACAATTTACCCTTTTAGAACACGATGACCAACGAGAACCCAACAGAACCCAACAGAGACCCCAAAAAACGACAAAAACACCGCAAACAAGAACGGCATCACCACCAAAACTGGAAGAAAATCCCCCAAAACCATAGATCCACCCCAAAACCACCCTAACCTACCTGATCTTCTCCAAAACCCACAATTTACCCTTTTCCACCATGATGACCAACGAGAACCAAACAAAACCCAACGGAGACCACAAAACACTTCAAAAACACCCCAAACAAGAACGGCATCACCACCAAAACTGGAAGAAAATCCCCCAAAACCATAGATCCACCCCAAAACCACCCTAAACCTACCTGATGTTCTCCAAAACCCACAATCCACTCCTATTTAACATAATGACAAACAAGAACCCAACAAAACCTAATGGAGACCCCAAAACACGTCAAAAACACCCCAAAAAATATCGGCATCACCCCCAAAACTGGAAGAAAATCCCCAAAACCTACATCCACCCCAAAACCACCCTAAACCTACCTGATCTTCTCCAAAACCCACAATTTACCCTTTTCCACCATGATGACCAACGAGAACCAAACAAAACCCAACGGGAGACCCCAAAACACTTCAAATACACCCCAAAAAAGAAAAGGATCACGCCAAAAAATAGAAGAAAACCCCAAATACCATAGATCCAACCCCAAAGACACCCTAAACCTACCTGATGTTCTCCTAATCCCAAAGCACACTCAAACCACCATAAAACACATTAGGAATTCAACGAAACGCAACGGAAACCCCAAAACACTTCAAAATCACCCGAAGAAAGGAGAGGATCACTCCCCCAAAAAGAAGAAAACCCCAAATACCATGAATCCACGCGAAAACTCCCCCTAAATATACCTGAAGTTCTCCAAAACCCACAATTTACACTTTTACAACACGATGACCAACGAGAACCCAACAAAACCAAACAGAGACCACAAAAACCTTAAAAAATACCCCAAACAAGAATGGCATCACCCCCAAAACTGGAAGAAAACCCCCAAAACCATAGATCCACCCCAAAGACACCCTAAACCTACCTGATGTTCTCCAAAAACCACAATTTCCCTTTCCAACACGATGACCAACGAGAACCCAACAGAACCCAACAGAGACCCCAAAAAACGTCAAAAACACCCCAAACAAGAACGGCATCACCACCAAAACTGGAAGAAAATCCCCAAAACAATAGATCCACCCCAAAACCACCCTAAACCTACCTGATCTTCTCCAAAACCCACAATCCACCACCTATTTATCATAATGACCAACGAGAACCCAACAGAACCCAACAGAGACCCCAAAAAACGTCAAAAACACCCCAAACAAGAACGGCATCACCACCAAAATTGGAAGAAAATCCCCAAAACAATAGATCCACCCCAAAACCACCCTAAACCTACCTGATGTTCTCCAAAACCCACAATAAACTCCTATTTAACATAATGACCAAACAAGAACCCAACAAAACCTAATGGAGACCCCAAAACACGTAAAAACACCACAAAAAATATCGGCATCACCCCCAAAACTGGAAGAAAATCCCCCAAAACCATAGATCCACCCCAAAACCACCCTAAACCTACCTGATGTTCTCCAAACCCACAATTTACCCTTTTCCACCATGATAACCAACGAGAACCCAACAAAACCAACGGAGACCCCAAAAAACGTCAAAAACACCCCAAACAAGAACGGCATCACCCCCAAAACTGGAAGAAAATCCGCCAAAACCATAGATCCACCCCAAAACCACCCTAAACCTACCTGATCTTCTCCAAAAACCACAAATTTACCCTTTTCCAACACGATGACCAACGAGAACCCAACAGAACCCAACAGAGACCCAAAAAACGACAAAAAACACCCAAACAAGAACGGCATCACCACCAAAACTGGAAGAAAATCCCCCAAAACCATAGATCCACCCCAAAACCACCCTAAACCTACCTGATCTTCTCCAAAACCCACAATCCACACCTATTTAACATAATGACAAACAAGAACCCAACAAAACCTAATGGAGACCCCAAAACACGTAAAAAACACCCCAAAAAAATATCGGCATCACCCCCAAAACTGGAAGAAAATCCCCCAAAACCATAGATCCACCCCAAAACCACCCTAAACCTACCTGATGTTCTCCAAAACCCACAATTTACCCTCTTCCACCATGATGACCAACGAGAACCAAACAAAACCCCAACGGAGACCCCAAAACACTTCAAAAACACCACAAACAAGAACGGCATCACCACCAAAACTGGAAGAAAATCCCCCAAAACCAGAGATCCACCCCAAAACCACCCTAAACCTACCTGATGTTCTCCAAAACCCACAATCCACTCCTATTTAACATAATGACAAACAAGAACCCAACAAAACCTAATGGAAACCCCAAAACACGTCAAAACACCCCAAACAAGAACGGCATCACCCCCAAAACTGGAAGAAAATCCCCCAAAACCCTAGATCCACCCCAAAACCACCCTAAACCTACCTGATCTTCTCCAAAACCCACAATTTACCCTTTTCCACCATGATAACCAACGAGAACCCAACAAAACCCAACGGAGACCCCAAAAACGTCAAAAACACCCCAAACAAGAACGGCATCACCCCCAAAACTGGAAGAAAATCCGCCAAAACCATAGATCCACCCCAAAACCACCCTAAACCTACCTGATCTTCTCCAAAAACCACAATTTACCCTTTTCCAACACGATGACCAACGAGAACCCAACAGAACCCAACAGAGACCCCAAAAAACGACAAAAACACCCCAAACAAGAACGGCATCACCACCAAAACTGGAAGAAAATCCCCCAAAACCATAGATCCACCCCAAAACCACCCTAAAACTACCTGATCTTCTCCAAAACCCACAATCCACACCTATTTAACATAATGACAAACAAGAACCCAACAAAACCTAATGGAGACCCCAAAACACGTAAAAAACACCACAAAAAATATCGGCATCACCCCCAAAACTGGAAGAAAATCCCCCAAACCATAGATCCACCCCAAAACCACCCTAAACCTACCTGATCTTCTCCAAAACCCACAATTTACCCTTTTAGAACACGATGACCAACGAGAACCCAACAGAACACAACAGAGACCCCAAAAAACGACAAAAACACCCCAAACAAGAACGGCATCACCACCAAAACTGGAAGAAAATCCCCCCAAAACCATAGATCCACCCCAAAACCACCCTAAACCTACCTGATCTTCTCCAAAACCCACAATTTACCCTTTTCCACCATGATGACCAACGAGAACCAAACAAAACCCAACGGAGACCACAAAACACTTCAAAAACACCCCAAACAAGAACGGCATCACCACCAAAACTGGAAGAAAATCCCCCAAAACCATAGATCCACCCCAAACCACCCTAAAACTACCTGATGTTCTCCAAAACCCACAATCCACTCCTATTTAACATAATGACAAACAAGAACCCAACAAAACCTAATGGAGACCCCAAAACACGTCAAAAACACCCCAAAAAATATCGGCATCACCCCCAAAACTGGAAGAAAATCCCCAAAACCATAGATCCACCCCAAAACCACCCTAAACCTACCTGATCTTCTCCAAACCCACAATTTACCCTTTTCCACCATGATGACCAACGAGAACCAAACAAAACCCAACGGAGACCCCAAACACTTCAAATACACCCCAAAAAAGAAAGGATCACGCCAAAAAATAGAAGAAAACCCCAAATACCATAGATCCACCCCAAAGACACCCTAAACCTACCTGATGTTCTCCTAATCCCAAAGCACACTCCAAACCACCATAAAACACATTAGGAATTCAACGAAACGCAACGGAAACCCCAAAACACTTCAAAATCACCCGAAGAAAGGAGAGGATCACTCCCCCAAAAAGAAGAAAACCCCAAATACCATGAATCCACGCGAAAACTCCCCCTAAATATACCTGAAGTTCTCCAAAACCCACAATTTACACTTTTACAACACGATGACCAACGAGAACCCAACAAAACCAAACAGAGACCACAAAAACCTTAAAAATACCCCAAACAAGAATGGCATCACCCCCAAAACTGGAAGAAAACCCCCAAAACCATAGATCCCACCCCAAAGACACCCTAAACCTACCTGATGTTCTCCAAAAACCACAATTTACCCTTTTCCACCCCGATGACCAACGAGAACCCAACAGAACCCAACAGAGACCCCAAAAAACGTCAAAAACACCCCAAACAAGAACGGCATCACCACCAAAACTGGAAGAAAATCCCCCAAAACAAATAGATCCACCCCAAAACCACCCTAAACCTACCTGATCTTCTCCAAAACCCACAATCCACACCTATTTATCATAATGACCAACGAGAACCCAACAGAACCCAACAGAGACCCCAAAAAACGTCAAAAACACCCCAAACAAGAACGGCATCACCACCAAAATTGGAAGAAAATCCCCCAAAACAATAGATCCACCCCAAAACCACCCTAAACCTACCTGATGTTCTCCAAAACCCACAATAAACTCCTATTTAACATAATGACAAACAAGAACCCAACAAAACCTAATGGAGACCCCAAAACACGTAAAAAACACCACAAAAAATATCGGCATCACCCCCAAAACTGGAAGAAAATCCCCCAAAACCATAGATCCACCCCAAAACCACCCTAAACCTACCTGATGTTCTCCAAAACCCACAATTACCCTTTTCCACCATGATAACCAACGAGAACGCAACAAAACCCAACGGAGACCCCAAAAAACGTCAAAAACACCCCAAACAAGAACGGCATCACCCCCAAAACTGGAAGAAAATCCCCCAAAACCATAGATCCACCCCAAAACCACCCTAAACCTACCTGATCTTCTCCAAAAACCACAATTTACCCTTTTCCAACACGATGACCAACGAGAACCCAACAGAACCCAACAGAGACCCCAAAAACGACAAAAACACCCCAAACAAGAACGGCATCACCACCAAACTGGAAGAAAATCCCCCAAAACCATAGATCCACCCCAAAACCACCCTAAACCTACCTGATCTTCTCCAAAACCCAC